>NC_133662.1:52129509-52383052 GCF_037893015.1 Macrotis lagotis
GAAATATAAAAGATAACTGAAGAAAATGCAACCCTAAAAATTTGATTAGGAGAAATAGATACTAATGACTTTATGAGACATCAGGATTCCATCACATAAAATCAAAAGGTTGATACAAGTTGAAGAAAATGTAAAAAACCTTTTAGGAAAAAGAAACCACTTAGAAAATACAATCAGAAGATGGCAACATGAAGGGATAGAGTCTTAGGAGCTCTCTGATAAAATTCATCAGCAAAGGACTCTAACTAAACATTCAAGAGACAGAACTCACAAGGGGAACCAGTGAGGCAGTACTCTTACTCAAGGTAACCTGGAAAAGAGCACAAAGGCTCTGCTCCCCAGAGTTGGAGGGGTGGCCAGAGGGGTGGCCCCCCAGAGCAAAAGAACTTCAGCTTCCCGGAGGCAGCCCCAGGGCACTGGGAGCCACGGCTCACAGCAGCGGGGGAGTCTCCTGAGCTGCACCACGGGAACCACTGGGCACAAAGTGGGGGAACAGCAGGGGACCTCTGCCAGAGCGAGCAAATGGAGTCCAGCCCTCAGGGCACACAGCCAACAGGTGGTCTTTCCTCAGCCCAGATCCAGAGCCCATTGAGGTGAGGGAGGGGAGTGAAGAGAGAGAGACTGCAGAGCTCTGTCCTCTGCCCCTGGAACAGGACTCTGGGGCTCTGACCACATTCAGATCCTAATCCCAGTCTAGCCCCCCCCCCCATAGAACAACAGGGCCCCCTCCACCTCGGCCCCATGGCAGAGGGGGATGCTTATGTCCATTCACAGACCAAGAAGGAGGACAGAACCTCACAAACTGAGATGCTTGTGGGAGTGTCCCAAAAGCTCAGGAAGCTCCCCCAAAAAACAGGCTTAGGCTGGGAAAATGAACAAGCAAAGAAACAAGAGGAAGACTATTGAGAAATATTTTGCAAATGAGCCCAAGAAGGATCAAAATACTCAGTCTGAAGAGGAGGAAGCACAAGATCCTGCATCTAAAGACTCCAAGAAAAACAGAAATTGAGCTCAGGCTATGATAGAGCTCAAAAAAGACTTTGAAAATCAAATGAGGGAGTTGGAAGAAAAACTGGGAAAAGAAAGGAGAGAGATGCAGGAAAAACATGAAAATGAAGTCAGCAGCTTAGTCAAGGAAATGCAAAAAAAACGCTGAAGAAAATAGCATGCTAAAAAACAGCTTAGGTCAAATGGATAAAATAGTTCAAAAAGTTATTGAGGAGAATAATGCTTTAAAAAGCAAAATTGGCCAGATGGAAAAAGAGATAAGAAAACTCTCTGAGGAGAACAAATCCTTCAGACAAAGAATAGAATTCAGGGAGGTTGATGAATTTACCAGAAATCAGGAAGCAATACTTCAAAACCAAAAAAATTAAAAATCAGAAGAAAATGTGAAATATCTCATTGAAAAAACAACAGATATGGAAAACAGACTTAGGAAAGATAATTTGAAAATTATTGGAATACCTGAAAGTCATGATCAGGAAAAGAGCCTTGACATCATTTTCAAAGAATTACTACAGGAAAATTGCCCTGATGTTCTAGAAGCAGAGGGCAAAATAGAAATGGAGAGAATCCACCAAACCCCGCGAGAAAGAGATCCTAAAAAAAACAACCCGCAGGAATATTATAGCCAAGTTCCAGAACTCCCAAGTCAAAGAGAAAATATTACAAGCAGCCAGAAGGACACAGTTCAAATATTGTGAAGCTGCAGTCAGGATCACACAGGACTTAGCAGCAGCTACATTGGAAGCTAGTAGGGCTTGGAATACAATATACCAGAAAGCAAAAGAGCTTAGAATGCAGCCAAGATTGAAGTACCCAGCAAGGCTGAATGTCCTCTTCCAGGGAAAAAGATGGACTTTCAATGAACCAGGGGAATTTCAAAGGTTCCTTTTGGAATGGCCAGAGCTGAACAGAAGGTTTGATCTTCAAATACAGGACTCAGGTGAAGCATGTAGATTGGAGGAGAGGAGGAAATATGAGGGACTTAATGAGGATGAACTGCATGTATAGAAAAATGATACTGATAATATTCATATGAACCATCTCAGTTAGTGGAGCGGGTGGAGTGAGCTTTTGTAGTTGAAGTACAGAAGAAAGCTGAATTCGAAGATAAAATATGATGTAAAAATGGAGTCAATGGGAAAAAAGGGAAATGGAATGGGAGGAAGAAAAGGGAGAAGGGCAATAGTTCAAGATATTTCACATAATAAGATTTTTTTTTATCACAATGAGCTATTGCAATGATATGGAAGGCGGGGAGGCAAGGGGAAATGAGGGAACCTTTGCTCTCATCAGAGATGGCTAAGAGAGGAAACAGCAAATATACTTAATGGAGTTTGGACAACTGGACTAGGAAGGAGGGGAGAGCAGGGGGAAGGGGTGGGGATGTGAATAAAGGAGGAGAGGATGGACCATGGGGGGGGACAGTGGTCAGATATAACACATTTTCTTTTTTACTTCTTGCAAGGGGCTGGGATTGGATGGCCTGCCTAGGATCATAGGGCCAGGTGGATTCTGGGCCTAAGGGGTGGTATGGGGGCTCAGGGATTCTTTGCCCCAGGACCAGGGATCTGTCTGCTGTGCCACTCAGTGACCCTACAGCAGAGTCAGTGTGAAAGGAGAAAGAAAATATAGTACATGTTAGAGGAGAAATCAGAAAGGAGGGAGTTGCGATCAGCAATGGCAATGGTGGAAAAATATGGAAATAGCTTTTGTGATGGACTTATCATGAAGAATGAGATCCACCCATGACAGAGTTGTTGGTGTTGGAGCAAAGACTGAAGCACATTTTTTGTTATTATTTGGGGGAGGGTGCAGGGCAAGTGGGGCTGGATGGCCTGCCTGGGGCCACATAGCGGGGTGATATTTGGGTGTCTGGGGCCAGATTTGGACCCAGGTGCTCCTGGCTCAGGGGCCAATGCTTTGTCTGCCACCCAGCCAACCCGACTATTATTACTATTTTATTTTATTTTGGGTCTTTTTTTTCTTTCTTTTTTCTTTTTTTAGTTTATGCAAGGCAGTGGGTATCAGGTGGCTTGCATATCACAGGGCTGGGTGATTGTTGGGTTTACAAAGCAGCATGTGGACTCCAGTGCTCGTGGCTCCAGGGCTGTTGCTTGGTCCATTGTGCCACCTGGCCATACCTACAATTATTACTATTATTATTTCTTTATTTTAATTTTTTTCCTCTCCCCTTTACTTTTTTCGCCCAAACAAGTCTATCTATATTCATGGGGGAGGAGGAGGGGTATTTTGTTTACTTGTAAACAACAATATTTTATTACTATAAAAAAAAATTTGTACAAGAAGGAACAAAATAATGATAGCCAATGCTCTGTCTGCCACCCCTACTATTATTACTATTTTATTTTATTTCGGGTCTTTTTTTTCTTCTTTTTGGTTTTTACAGGGCAGTGGGTATCTGGTGGCTTGTATGTCATATGGCTGGGTGGTTATTGGGTTTACAGACTGGATATGGACTTGGGTGCTTGTGGCTACAGAGCTGGTGCTTCATCCATTGCACCACCTGGCCATACCCACAATTATTACTATTATTTTTTTTAATTTTAATTTTTTTCTCTCCCCTTTACTTTTTTGCCCAAGCAAGTCTATCTATATTCATGGGGGGAGAGGTATTTTGTTTACTTGTAATCAAGTATATTTTATTAATGTAAAAAAAAATTTGTACAAAATGAGAATAAAAAAATTAGAGGAAAAAAAAGAAAAAGAAAATACAATCAGGGGAGATAATTTATGATTTGTCTGTATAACTGAAATCCTTGATCAAGGACAAAAAAAAAGCTTGAAAAATGTTCTTCACAAAATTATCATGTAAATCTGTCCTAATATATTAGGAATGAATACAGAGAACAGCTAGAACAAGACATCCCCACATTGAAAATTCCAAGGATTATCACAGTAAGATTCCACAATTCATAACTAAAGAAGAAAATACTGTAAGCAACCTAAAAGAATCAATTAAAAACAAAGGAAACACAATCAGAATTACACATGACTTAGCTTCAAAATTAAAGGATCAAAGATACTAGAATTTTATATTTCTGAGGGGAAAGGACCTTTGAATACAAGGAAGAATTTACTATATTGTAAAATTCAACATTGTCAGAGGAAAAATGAGCTCTCAATGAAATCGAGGACTTCCAAAATTTCCTGATAACAACAACAGAAATGAACAGAAAATTCAATCTTCAAATACAAGACTCAAGAGATGCTTTAGAAAGTAAAAGGAAAGAGGAGGGGGGAAAAACTAGTCATGAACAATAACCTGTATATATATATATATATATATATATATATATATATATATATATATATATATATATATTCCTTCAGGGGAAGATAAAACTTGTAACTTTTGAAAACTGTATTTATCTTAGGACAGTAAAAGGGTTGAATATAGTTGAAAGGTTTGTACTCAGAGGGCATGGGTTTGGTTGGTTCTTTTTCCTTCACTTCCAAAGAAGAACAAAATGACATTATTATGTTTGACTTGAATTAGAGTATTCCCTACTGTGGTTGATCAGGTCAATATTAGTTTAGGATACTCTACCACAGGTATGACACAAATAGTCAGGTGAACACAGGCTATTTACCATAAAATTACATATCTCATAGCTTATTGAGTTATTGTAGTTCTGTCTTGCTAATAGAACTCAGCACTTTTTGTGATGAGAATACCCTGGGTCGCCTTTTACTAGTGTCTTCCATGCCTTGTCATAAATTCTAAAGATCTTTAGAAAGAGGGGTAGTTAGGTGGTGCAGTGGATTAAAGCACAGGCCCTGGAGCCAGGAGTACCTGGGTTCAAATCCAGTCTCAGACACTTAATAATTACCTAGCTGTGTGGCCTTGGGCAAGCCACTTAACCCAGGTTGCCTTGCAAAAAAAACCTAAAAAAAAGATCTTCAGAAAGAACTTCAGTATATCCCAATCCACAGAGTACTTAGAGACTCTAAACATAATTAAATGATAAGTGACCTTACTTTAGCCAAGGAGGTTTGTAGTACCAAGGGGCAGAGAGTGAGAGCATACTTAGAAGGGTTGGACATAAATAGAATAGGAAGTGGTCTTGTATTAAACCATACTTTTGTTCATGAGCAATTTAGTATCATATCTGGGTTGTTGCAGGAATAGATGGGGAGAGTATAACAAATATTTTCACTTGTCAGGCATGTAGAGCTATGGTGGGAGTATTATGGAGTAGGTGGGAGAGAGTGTGTTTAGAGGGATTGTACAAACAATCATCAAGAAGAGATTTTGCTTTGCTAGACACTTTGGATGCAATTGGGAAAATTGCACCTGAGGGGGATATAAATGGTTCATGAAATGATTTGACATTGCATGGTACTTGAGGTCATGAGAATTGTGTCTCTATGGAGGGATTAGTTATGTTATAAAGAGTCTCTAATTTTATATGATTTATGATTTTTGAGTAGTGTATTTGTAATGAGACAGAAGAGGGTAGGATAGTGAGTGACTATGAATCAATGCTTTTTATCAATCAATCAACCTTTGAAAATAGTACTCTATCCAGAAAGATAAAAGCAGTATATTTTCACAAAGTGGTAGTTGGTCCAAGACAGGGTTAAAGCAATAAAAACATAAAAAGAAGCATTATACAAAGAGAAATCTAGGCATTAATGGATAAATGACACCAGATGAAGAGGAACAAAGACCCATCATAGTAATGGGAAAGAAGGGAGGGCATGAACACTGAAAGTTGTTCTCAATATATTTGGACCCCAGAAGGAATCGCATATGTTCTCAAGTGGATTTAAATATCTATTCTACCCTACAGTAAAGTTGGGGCATGGAAGGGAAAGAAAGAGCAAGAAGTAATTGATAGAAGGGAAGATGAAGGTAAAAGTAAAAATTACAATTAAAAGGAAAGGGAAAAGGGAAAGGAGCAAATGTTTGGTGAAGACAAATAAGGTGAAAGGAAAGAAGGAAGTATACATAGGGAAAGATAGCAATGAGGGAAATATAGAATTATTAATCCAAATGTTAATGGAATGAACTCTCCCATAAAATGGAAGCAGATAGTATAATGTATTAAAAAGTAGATTCCTTCATTATGTTGTTTAGAAAAAATATATTTGAAAGGGAGAAATATGCACAGATTTAAATTAAAAAAGCTTGAAGAAAATATATATATATATATATATATTATACTTCAACAAAAGTAAAACAAGCAGCAAAGGCAGTACACACACACACACACACACACACACACACACACATACACAAATATATATGTAAGAAAGAAAATTGTATTTTGGTTTGTTTTTTTTTTTAGCAACGAGGTTGTTACTTGCCCAAGGTCCTACAGCTAGGTGATTTTTAAGTGATGCCTAGCTGCCCTGAAATTTCCTTGTCTTAAAAGGTACCAAAGGCATTGAGGATATATCAATATTAAGCATATAGACACCAAGTAGTAAAGCATACACATTATTATAGGAGAAGCAGAATCAATTACAAGGAGACATAGACAGCAAAATTAAAATAGTGGGGGACTTCAAACTTCCTATCTCATAATTAGGTAAATTTAACCAAAAAAGTAGCCAAGAAGTTAAGAAGATAATTAAAATTTAAGAAGTATGATAAACCTGGAGAAAACTAAATGGTAATAGAAAAGAATATACCTTTTTCTCTGAAGTAAGTTGAACCTATTCAAAAACTGACCATGAACTAGCACATAAAAATCTAACAATGAAATTAAGAAAGACAGCAGAAATAATAAATGCATGATTTTCATATCATTATGCAATAAAAATTATGAATAATAAAGGACCATGGAAAGATGAACATACATTAATTGGAAACTACATAACCCAATTTTAAACTATGAGTGGATCAAATAACAAATCAAAGAAATCAGCAACTATTTCATCGAAGAACATGACAACAATTAGATATCTATGTTTATGGGATTGCAGTTAAACTTATGGAATACAGGAAAAGCAGTTTTTAGGGGAAATTTATATATCTAAAAGCTTATATGAATAAAATAGAGAAAGATGACTTCAAGAAATTGAGCACGCAACTAAAAAATCTAAAAAAAAACAAATTTAAGATCCCCAATTCTAAATTAGAATTTCTGAAAATCAAAGAAGAGGTTAATAAATTTGAAATCAAGAAAACCATAATTTGATAAATAACATAGTTGGTTTAATGAAAAAATCAATAAAATAGATAAATCTTTTGTAAATATGATTAAAAATAAGAAGGAATATCAAATTACCAGTATCAAAGATGAAAAGAAGGAAGTCACCATCATTACGAAGAGAATTGAAAAAATAATATGAAGCTATTTGACCCAATTGTATGCCAATGAATTTGAAAACTTGAGTGAAATGGATGGATATTCATAAAAATATAAAACACTAAGATAACAGAAGAGAAAATAAAATACTTAAAACATCCCCATGTTAGAAAATAAAGAAAATAAAGAAACTTAATAATTTCCTAAGGAAAAAAATCTTTAGATCCAGATGGATTTGCAAATTCTACCAACTTTTAAGGAAGAATTTATTCCAATATTACATAAACTATTTCATAATTTGGGAGAAGGTGTTCTTCCAAGTTCCTTTTAGGAATGAATATAGTAATGATACCTAAACCAGGAAGAACCAGACAAAGAAAATTATAGACCTATCTTCCTAATGAACATTGATGCAAAAATCTAAAATAAAATTTTAGGGAAAAGATTTCAAGTTTTCACTAGGAAAATGCAAAATGTTCAGATATGATTTATACTAGGCAGTTCAGATATGATTTATACTAGGCAGACAAGGATGTAACAATTTTGAAAAAAAATAATTATAATTGAACATATCAATACCAAAACCAACATGAATCATATAATTATCATAATAGATGCTGAAAAGGATTTGATAAAATAAAACATCCATTCCTATTAAAATAAAAAGGGAATATAGGAATAAATTGAATTTTCCTTAATAAGCATTTATCTAAAGCTTTCAATGCACAATATTATGTAATAGGGATAAACTGAGAACACTTCCAAGAAGTGCTGGGGTCAAACAAGGAGACTCATTATCACAATTGCTTTTCAATATGATAGAGAAATGTTAACTTTATAAGTAAGAGAAGACAAAAAATGATGGAATTAGAGTTGTCAAGGACAAAGCAAAGTTTTCACTCTTTGCAGGTAATATGAAGGTACATTTAGAGAACCCTAAAAATCAATTAAGCAACTATTTGAAGAAATTAAAAACTTCAGAGTATTAGGAAAATAAAAAAATAAATATATCTATGGTGACTATAAATTACTTGAGAATCTCCCTTCTAAGACAAACCTAGAAATTGTATGAACACAATTACTGAAAACTTTTCACAAAACCAAATTCAGAGTTAAACAATGTGAAAAAGTCAATTGGGAAGAATTGTCATTTAGTTCATGCTAATAAAATAAAAATTACAATTCTTCCCAAATTAAATTGCTTATTCATTGTCTTACCATTCCAACTTCCAAAATATTATTTTACAGAGCTGGAAAAATATTAGCAAAACTCATCTGGAGCAATAACAGGTCAAGAATATCAAGGGAATTGGTGTGGAAAATGCAATGGAAACTTGTCTAACTGTACCAGATCTAAAACTATAAACTAGTAGTTAACAAAGCTCCCTCTTTAGTAATGTACTAGTGGATTAGAATAGGTACAAAAAATTCAGCAGTAAATGACTATAGTAATCTCTTGCTTGATAAAGGTCTTAGCACTTGAGGTAAAACTTAACAATTGAATAACAATTTTCTCTTCTGAGAAAAATGGAAAATAGTATGGCATAATCACATCTTACAAGCTATACCAAAATAAAGTGAAAATGGATACAGGATTTTGCCAATGAACAGATGAAAATAAAATGGTCTTTCTGTTGGATCTAGGGAAAGGAGAGAAATTTTTGACCAAACAAGAAACAGAGAATATTATAAAATCCAAATGGATGAGTTTGACTATATTAAATTTAAAATTTCTTTTGCACTGGTAAAACTAATACAACCAAATTTGGAAGGAAAATAGAAATCTGGGTAAAATGTTCATAGCTAGGGATTCTGAGAAGGAACTCATTTCTAAAATATATAGAAAATTGAATTAAAATACATAGAAATTGAGTTAAATTTTTGAAGATACAGATCATTCCCCAATTGATAAATGGTCAAAGTATATGAACAGACAGTTGTCAAATGAAGAAATCAAGCTATGGATAATCATATGAAAAATGTTCCAAATCATTACAAATTCTATGAATGCAAATTAAAGCAACTATGAGGTACACTCTAACTCTATCAGTTTGACTAAGGTGACAAAAAAAGAAAAGTGATAATGCTAGAGAATTTGTGGGAGGACTGGGACTTTAATGCTATATTGCTATGCTTATGCACTAATCCAACCATTTTGTAAGGCAGTATGGGACTATTCCCAAAGAACAATCAAACTGATATTATCATTTGACCCTTTAATACCATTACTTGATCCATAGTAAAAAGAAATTTTAAAAAATGGGAAAAGTTCCACAAATTCAAAATATTTATAGTAGCATTTTTTACAGTGTCAAACAATTGGAAATTGAAGAGATGCTCACTAACTGGGAAATGGCTGAACAAGTTTTTATATGTGAATATTATGGTATATTTTTTCTCTATAAGAAATTATTATTGAATCAGGGGGCAGAGCCACGATGGCGAAAAGAGAGCAAAGTCTCTTAGAAGCTCTCTTATAAAACTTCGAAACTAAGGACTCTAACAACTTTCGAGAGACAGAGCCCACAGAGGGACACAGGGAGGCAGTTCTCCTACTCAAGGCAACCTGGAAAAGAGCAGAAAAGCTCTGCTCCCCAATTCAGAGGGGTGGCCCCCCAGAGGGGAGGCTGGCCAGAGTGAAAGAACTTCAGCCTTCTGCAGGCAGCCCCAGGAGCCATGGCTCACAGTAGCGGGGGAGTCTCCTGAGCAACACCCCAGGGAGCACCAAGCACAAAGTGGGGGAACAACAGGGGACTGCTGTCAGAGCAAGCACATGAAGCCCAATCCTCAGGGCACACAGCAAGCAACTTTGTCTTTCAGCAGCCCAGATCCAGCAACAGAAGCAGGGGGAGCCAGTAAGCAGGAGCCCCCAGGGCATGAGCCCATTGAACCTAGGGAGGGGAGTGAACAGAGAGAGAGAGACATTGAAAAACTCTGTCCTTTGTCCCTGGAAAAGGACACTGGGGTTCTGACCACATGCAGATCCTGATCACGGTCTAGGGCCCCCATAGAACAGCAGGGCCACCCCCCCCACCTCAGCCCCATGGCAGAGGGGGGCGCATATGGTCATTCACAGACCATGAGGGTGGACAGAACCTCACACACTGAGATCCTTGTGAGAATGTTCCAAAAGCTCAGGAAGCACCCCCAAAACAGGCTAAGGCTGGGAAAATGAGCAAGCAGAGAAACAAGAGGAAGACCATTGAGAAATAGTTTGCATATGAGCACAAGAAGGATCAAAATATTCAGTCTGAAGATGAGGAAGCACAAGCTCCTGCATCTAAAGAGTCCAAGAAAAACAGAAATTGGTCTCAGGCTATGACAGAGCTCAAAAAAAGACTTTGAAAATCAAATCAGGGGGTTAGAAGAAAAACTTGGAAAAGAAAGGAGGGAGTTGCAGAAAAAACATAAAAATGAAGTCAGCAGCCTAGTCAAGGAAACCTAAAAAAAAATGCTGAAGAAAATAGCATGCTAAAAACAAGCTTAGGTCAAATGGATAAAACAGTTCAAAAAGTTATTGAGGAGAAGAACGCTTTAAAGAGCAAAATTGGCCAGATGGAAAAAGAGGAGAACAAATCCTTCAGATAAAGAATGGAACTCAGGGAGATTGATGAATTTATCAGAAAGCAGGATTCATTACTTCGAAACCAAAAAAAAAAAAATGAAAAATTAGAAGAAAATGTGAAACATCTCATTGAACAAACAACTGATATGGAAAACAGACTTAAGAAAGATAATTTAAAAATTATTGGAATACCTGAAAGTCATGATCAGGAAAAGAGCCTTGACATCATTTTCAAGCAATTACTACAGGAAAATTGCCCTGATATTCTAGAAGCAGAGGGCAAAATAGAAATGGAGAGAATGTACTGATCCCCCTCAAGAAAGAGAAGACCAAAAACCAACCCCTAGGACTATTACAGCCAGGTTCCAGAACTCTCAGGTCAAAGAGAAAATATCACAAGCAGCCAGAAGGACACAGTTCAGATATCGTGGAGCAGCAGTCAGGATCACACAGGACTTAACAGCAACTACACTGGAAGCTCATAGGGCTTGGAATAATATACTGGAATGCAAAAGAGCTTAGAATGCAACCAAGCATCAACTACCCAGCAAGGCTGAATGTCCTCTTCCAGGGGAAAAAGATGGACTTTCAGTGAAACAGGGGAATTTCAAATGTTCCTGTTGGAATGGCCAGAACTGAACAGAAGGTTTGATCTTCAGATACTGGACTCAGGAGAAGCATGGAGATTGAAGGAGAGGGGGAAAATATGAGGGACTTGATGAACTGCATGTATTCCTGCATAGAAAAATGACACTGATAATACTCATATGAACCTTCTCAGTTAATAGAGCTGGTAGAGGGAGCTTTTGTAATTGAAGCACAGGAGAAAGCTGAATTTGAAGATAAAATATGTTGTAAAAATGGAGTCAATAGGAAAAAAAGGGAAATGTGATGGGAGAAAGAAAAAGGAGGGGGGGAATAGGCCAAGATATCTCATATAATAAGTTTTTTCTTTATTACAATGAGCTATTATAATGATATGGAAGGGGGAAGGCAAGGGGGAATGAGAGAAGCTTTGCTTTCATCAAAGGTGGCTAGGAGAGGAAACGGAAACAGCATATAAACTCAATGGGGTGTAGACATCTGGAATAAGAAGAAAAGGGGGGTGACAGGGGGAAGGAGGGGATGTGAGTGATGGAGGAGAGGATGGACCATGGGGGGAGTGCCCAGATATAACACATTTTCCTTATTACTTCTAGCAAGGTGCTGGGATTGGATGGCCTGTGCAGGACCATGGGGCCAGGTGGATGTTGGGCCTAAGGGGTGGTAGGGGAGCTTGGGGCCTCTTGGCCCCAGGACCAGGGATCTGTCTGCTGTGCCACTCAGCTACCCTACAGCAGAGTCAGAGTGAAAGGAGAGAGAAAATATAGTACATGGTAGTAGAGAAATACGAAAGGAGGGAGTTGCAGTCAGCAATGGCAATGGTGGAAAAATATGGAAGTAACTTTTGGGATGGACTTATCATAAAGAATGTGATCCACCCACAACAGAGTTGTTGGTATTGGAACAAAGACTCAAGCACATTTTTTATTATTATTATTTTTGGGGGGGGGGGCAAATGGGCCTGGGTGGCCTGCCTGGAGCCATATAGCAGGGTGATCTTTGGGTTTCTGAGGCCAGAATCAGACCTGGGTACTCCTGGCTCAAGGGCCAATGCTCTGTTACCACCCAGCCACCCCTACTATTATTACTATTTTATTTTATTTTGGGTCTTTTTTTTTTTGTTTGTTTTTTGCAGGGCATTGGGATGGCTTGCATGATACATGGCTAGGTGATTGTTGGGTGTATGGGGCCGAATATGGGCTCGGGTACTCCTGGCTCCAGGGTTAGGGCTCCGTCCATTGAGCCACCTGGCCATAGCTACAATTATTACTATTATTTTTTTTAATTTTTATTTTTTTCTCTACCCTTTACTTTAACACTCAAGTGAATCTATATTTTGTGGGGGAGGGGGTATTCTGCTTACTCTTAAACAAGAATATTTTATTAATGTATGAATATTTATTTGTACAAAAAGAGAATAAATAAATATAAAATGGAAAAAAGAAGTTATTATTAGAGTACTTTAGAGAGGCATGGAAAGATTTCTATGAAATAATGCTGATGGAAGGGAGCAGAACAAAAATAAAATTGTAAACATTTTGAGTTGACCAACTATGAGGGATGCAGCTCTTCTCATCAGTTCCGTGATCTAGAACAACTGTGGGACCCTGTTATGGACATTACCATTCTCATCCAAAGGAAACCAAACAAACTAGAAAGCAAACAACAGTAACAATAAAAAAACACAAAATCTGAATGGATACTATGTTCACTTTTTAAAAATAAATTCTCTTAATTTTTCTTTCCTATTTTATGATTTATTTCCTTTTCCTTAGTGATAATTCCTCATATACAAATAACTACAATTTAAACATGTTAAATAAGAAGGTTTAAGTCCAACTTTTATTTGACTTTTCATAGAGGGGAGGATTGGGATGGTAGGTAGTAGGAAAATGTATAAGATTAAATATGCAATAAACCTGATGGAAAAACTTTCATATAATGTAATTTGGAGAAATAAAAAAAACAAAGAAAAACTTGGAGCTCCAAGGTATGAAAAAAAGGATGAATGTTGAAAGCCATCTTGGCATGTATTTGGACAATAATCAGCCAATAAACAAGCAAATAATCAAATATATACATGCATACATGCATACATACATACATATATATATGTGTGTTTGTGTGTGTGTGTGTGTGTGTGTGTGTGTGTGTGTGTGTGTGAGAGAGAGAGAGAGAGAGAGAGAGAGAGAGAGAGAGAGAGAGAGAAAAGTGGTCATTCTCAAAAAACCCAAGCTTTTTGATAATTCCTGATTTTGGAGGGAAGTGATAGAAATTGCACAACATATCACTGCAGATTGCAAACACTTTATTTTGCTTAATTAGTATGAGACAAGAGACGGTAATGTTGTTCTTAACAATTTGAAACAATTGGTTTCTAATAAATAAGTCTTGTCCAAAATGTAATGTTTCATTAAGTTACTGTACATTTGTCCCACCTTTGGATTTTCAAACTGATTTCTGATGTACATTTTGCAAACATATTTCAGAAGAGACTCTTATAAAGACTTAATTTATATTACTTGTATTCATGTGCTTTGTAGTCCAGTATTTTCCGAACTGTACATTTCATCTCACATCTCCTTGCCTTTATAATGGATTTCTACTCTTCCCATATGTTTGTTTTGTAGGTGTTCCCTCTTCCTTGCCTCTTAGGAAATCACATGTCATTTCCTAAACAGATTCTTCCCTGATCTCTCATTTCTTTCTGCTTTTTTCTAAACAACGTATTTATGTTTATATATGCAACATTTTTCAAGTAGCATAACCTATGTGAGGTCAGATTATGTTTGTTCTTTGTCTTTGTCTTCCCAGAACCTTGAGCATGGTATGTAATAGATACCTAACATTTCTTTAGTTAAATAAAATATCATTTGAAAAAAAATAATTTTCAACTTAGACTTCATTTTGTGATGTATTGTTGGAAATACATATACCCATTATAATTTGTTATTAATAAAAGTTATTTTACTTTCACAGAAGTCTATATTAACTGGGTAATCAAAAGATATTAATTAAACTCTTTCTATTTGGCACATTATTGGATTCTGTTGATTGAAAGAAAAACAAACAATAAGAGAGTCAATACCTTCAGTGCATTGATATTTTACATTAGAGTATAAAATGTGTTCCCAGAAAATAACTTAGAAATTTGTAATAAACTAATGGACATATAATAAATTAGTAATAAATTCATCCCGGAAGAGGCATAGGCATCAGACAAAACCTCTTCAAAGAAGTATGAATCTTGAAGGAAATTGTAAGAAACAGGGACATGTTGAAATGTACAATATGTTATACTTTGGTGTAGTATTAAAATTAAACTGGTCATTACAAAACCTTAATTGAATTTTTCTAAACAACAGAGTCTGAACTCTACCTACAAAAAAACAGGTGTCTCCTTTAAATTCTATGATGGTATTTCAATGGGTAGAATCAAGGTGGTGGTGCAAAGGTAGAAAGCTCCTTGACCATTTCACAATTAAAATTTAAAATAACCTATAAACATATCTGAAAACAACAAAACTCACCCCCAAAAGGGTGAGATAGAAAAAATGTACCCAATAAAGGTATTGTGGAGGAACTATAGTAAAGGTCTGCCTCACATGTGTAAAAGGGGACTATAAGCCAGCATATATGGAGAACTAGAAATTCAGCAGGAGACTCTTAGACACGGTAAAGTTCAGGTCAGGACTAAACAAGACAGCAGTACAGGTAGGTAGCAAAGACAGTCCCAACTCTAGCTCATAAGACCAAGTTTGAGTTTCAGGAACATATGTGCAACAGGCAGATCTGGGTTTAGTTACCACATGACAGGACACAAACTGTTAACACCTGAAATTCCGTAGGAAAACAGTAAGCCAAGAGCCCTGGCCCCAACACAAAGAACTTGGGATTGTGCCAATTTGCCCCAGAAGCAGAGCTCAACTATCAAGAAAAATGAAAGTGTTCAGCATGAAAATTTCCTATTCTGATAGGGATGATAAAAATTCCATCACAGAAAAAGAAAGCAATGAGAAAACACGTGCATATCATGGATCAAAGGCACTTTTGAATTGGTCTCAAATACTCAAGGCTTCTTAGAAGAACCCAAAAAGATTTTTATAAACCAAAGAAGAGAAGAAAAAGAAACATGAAGATAAGTAGTGAGAGTTTTGCATCATAATTATTTTAAAAATGCCTTATTTATTCCAACATGCATACCCAAATGGAAAGAGAAATCATGTCTTTAAAGCAAAATTAACCTATTGGAAAAGGAAGCAAAAAAGCTAAATGAAGAAAAACTTATAAATTATATTTTGACAAACGGAAATTAATGATTCCATGAGACACCTAGATTCCATGAATGAAAATTGAAAAGCTTTAAAAATTAAAAATGAAATGCAAAGTACTTTTTAGTATAAAGTAATTATCAAGAAAATAGATGCAAGAGATATAATTTACAATTATTGGTCGAACAGAAAGTCAAGATCAGAAAATAAGCCTGGAATATACCATGCATGAAAACGTCATAGAAAACAAGAAGGTACAATAGTTCTTGAAAAACTCCTAAAATCCTAAATATCCCAAAATGAAATCTCCAAGGAATATTTTAGTAAAATTTCAATATTCTAAGATAAAGAAGAGAAAACTGTAAGTAGCCCAAAAGAGGCAGGAATATAGTCAGATTTATAAGGACTTATAAGTTTCATTAGAGGGCTTGGAATGTTCTGGAGAACAAAGGAACTTGAATTAAAACAAAGGATCTACTCCCCTGCAAAATTCAGTATATTCATTAAGGGGAAAAGATAGACTTTCAAGAAAATAGAGAAATTTCAAACTTAACTGATCAAATGTGGGAACACAGGCTATTCTAACGGCCATGTCACAAATCATTTCCAAGTAAACAGCCACCTGGACAGTCTCAGGAGCTGGCATGCCACCCTGAGAGATAAGGTGCCCCGGAGTCCTTGAGAGCTGGTCATTGCACCCCACAGCCCAAGGACACAGGACACAGCTGTGTTTTACCACCTCCACCCCCAATGTACCCCCTTATGCAAGACTCTGCACTTACAACCTTCTTGTTCACCCCCATTACCTCATCTTCTTTGTTCTACCCCAGAAGACCTAACAGTATATATGTAAAAGCTAAACAGTAATGAATTTGAGCTGGAGGCATAAGGCAGTGGTGGGTTGACTCCTTATTTTCAGCTCCCCCCTGGGAGGGAGGTCATCACTCTGGGCTCCAAGTTGAAGCAAGCCACAACAAATTGTACTGAAACCCAGAATCCCCCAATCTGAGGGATGCCTCAGAATTCGCACTCATCCTTGCTGGCTAAGGTAATTGCCCCACATCGACCAGTCTCAAATGGTCCCCTCACCCCAGTGACCCCATGGCTTCTAGAGCCCTCTGTAGTCACTTAACATAATGGAGAATCTTCCCCCTTCTTCCCAAGATACCCAAGTATGGGTTCTTAGACACCTCCTAAGTTCCTTGTCACCTGAAATGCTCTGAAAGAGAATGTAAGATAACACTCCAGGCAGTTTTGGCTTTGCCCCTGGATTGAAGCTGGCCATATCATGGATCCTGTATTTGGGGGCATGTTTTGACGCTTGCCCACAGAGCTGAGGTCCATGGTGACTTTTCTACCCACTGCCCTTCTATCCTATTGTCACTACAATACATGCCTTACTTTAAGGGAGACAGGAAGAAACTCAGCATACTTTACAGGCAGAGAAATCAAGGGCAGAGAGCCCATGCCACGTCACTGAGGTCTGTGATGAGGGCACTCAAACTGATGAGAAATCCACTCGCTCCCCTCTTCCTGAGTCCTCCCCGATCCCCCTCCAGACAGCCCCTCCCCCACAAAGCCTCCTCGTCTCTACCCTGAGTTGCCCTCGGGGAGACGACTGGATCCAACCCCCCCCAACACTCCCCCCCCCCCAGGGCCACCCTGGACACACATTAAAATCCCAGACAAGCCCATTGATGATAAGCCCTGGGGCCCAAAGAATCAAGATGTTTCCCTGCCCCCTCAGCAGCTACTAATGACTTCACAGAGGACTGCCAAATGAGAGATTCCTGCTGGGGTGCATTTTCTCCCAAGCCAGAACCTTTTACTCAGGCTTTCTGGGTTAATGTCAAGCCTACCCTACAGAGACCATTAAGGTGGTATCCCACAGATGCCAAGGTCCTGGAAAGAATGAGGAAGGTTGCCAGGGAGGAAGGCCTTAATAGCCCCTACTTGCAAAGCAGGTTAGACACTTGGAACATTGATCTTAATTGCCCAGGGGACTATAAACAAGTCATGCTTATCCTTTTAACCCCTGGGGACTTTTTCCTGTGGAAGGCAGCCTTTTATAATGAATGTGAACAACAGGCCCAGTGCAATAGTCATGCCCGCATCCCGCTAACCTTTCACATGCTGGCAGGGGAAGGGACCTTTAGTACTAAAACCATCCAGTCCCAGGGCCCTCCCCAGTATTATGAATAGGTCAGGATCTGTGCACTATGGGCTTGGAGTCTCACACCAAGATTGGACCCCTCTAAAGAGCCCTTGCGCAAACTCATCCAAGGACTGACAGAGCCCTTTTCTGATTTCGTTGCTCGGGTCCAAGAGGCTGTTGAATTTAAGGACACCCACACAGGAGTAGTCAATGCTTTACTAGAGAACTCATTAAAGAAGGCTGCTCCCCGGAATGCTGGAGGCTGATTGATCTTTCTAAATCTACTTACATAGATGAATGGGTTTTAACCTTCCAGGATGTGGGGTCTATGACCCATCAAGCCTCTGCCCTAGCCCGAGCCCTACAGACCTTGCAGATACAAGTTAACAGTGAAAAAATAGGAAACCAAGACAGGAAATGCTATTCATGTTGGGGAACTGGCCATCTGGTATGAGAATGTGCTAATCAGCAGTGCCAGTTCCCTGGAGCCACCCCAGCCATGGGCCCCAACCCTCACAGACAGGAAAGCCACGAATGCCCTGCCCCAAGTGTAAGAAAGGTTTTCATTGGGCAAAAGACTGTTGTTTGGACTTCTCTCCCCCTCCACCTTCCCCCTCGGGAAAAGTGATGTGGGGCAACCCTTAGCCCCACACCTAAGAGGGAACAACATCCTCTGGACAGCACCCATTCAATTTGGGCAGCCCAGAATGTCACTAAAATTGGCTGGGTCAGTCTATACTGGGGTCATTGACACAGGAGCTAACATTACTCTTATCCCTGCCAATCAGGCCCCCAGTGAATGGCCCACGGAAAAAGGACACAACATCATGGGGGTCAGTGGGGAAACATCCACTTGGATGCTATCCTGAGACCTCTGATGGGAGGACTGGGAAGATCATTCGGGATCCACATGACCCCTCCTGGTACTGGGTGCTTCCCATGTCCTTTGGGGAAAAGACCTCCAGAAACAGATGGGTCTCCACATGTCTCTACAAGTCACCCTCAATTCTAGAGGCCACTGCTCCACCCCTCCCATCCTACCATCCTTGCCTCCCACCTACAGAATTGCAATGGAAGGATGAGACCCCCTTATAGATGGATCAGTGTCCTTTACCTACTATTAAATTGACTGTGCTCCACTCCATTGCCTTGGAGCAGCTTTACCTGGGACACATTGTTCATTCTACCAGTCCCTGGAACTCCCTGATGTTTGTTATCCTAAAAAGGACACCAGGAAAATACCATCTCTTTCACGACCTCCAGGAACTCAAGAACCAGCTCATCCCCATGGGCCCATTACACACAAGTCTCCCTCACCCATAGGCTATAGCCAAAAACCAACACATTTTTGTAATAGACATTAAAGACTGCTTTTATAGCATTCCCCTGCATCCTCAGGATGCTCTCTGCTTTGTTTTTTCATTTGCTAGGAAGTTTGAATCTCCCAATGACTGCTTTCATTGGGTGGTTCTGCCTGAGGGCATGGCAAACAGCCCCACACTTTGTCAGACTTATGTTGCTGCAGCCCTTAAACCCATCCATACTTACCCACATCTAACCTGCATCCACTACATGGATGATATATTATTGTCCCACCTCTCTCAGGCCACCCTCAAAAGAATAGAGACCTGGGTTATAGAAAGCCATTCTAATTCTGACCTGAAGATAGCCCCCAATAAGGTTCAGAGGCATCCCCCATTTACCTACCTGGGCTTTATGGTGCATTCTTCTTCTGCCCTATTAAGTCTACTAGTCATTACCATTCCAAAGAACCTCACCCTTACATCCCTCCAGGAGATTTATGGGAAGATTAACTGGCTTCACCCCTCCCTGCCTGTCTGGACTAATGATTTATAGCCGCTTTTCAATTGTCTTAGAGGCTCCTGATCCCTTTACACCCCATGTGCTGACCAGAGATGCCATGGCAGCCATTGACAGAGTTAACTTGGCTTTACTCCTAGCTACCATCTCCCAAAGGGATGCTCACAAGCCGTTCTCCCTGATTGTCTTTCCACATGTTGCCCTCCTCTGGCAGAACACACCCCTGTTTTGGATACACCTATCCCAGTCCTCCCTTCCCCATATAACCTCACTGATGTTGTCCATGGCTCATCTCATCCTAAAGAGTCAAAAGGCTACTCAAGTTCATTTGGGAACAGACCCTGACAAACTTGTCCTCCACTTACCCCTTCACCATATCCCTCACTGCTTTTCTGACTTCCCTGATCTCACCATAGAACTCTTATGCTTTGCTGGGTCTATTGATAACCATTACCCACCCTCCCCTCTCCTCAAGAGGATTTCAGCATTCCCTGTCAGCACACTGCCCTTCTCATTTCCCTCCCCCCACCCATTCCACAAACTCATGTAGCCTTTACAGACACAAACAGAAAGCACCTGGGCTATGTTACCTGCAAAAATGGATCTGTTATATTCACTCATAAGAGCCCTCATACCCAGTCTGTGCAATGGTGAGAATTGCAAGCCCTAGCCTTGGTCCTTGCCAGATTCCCCTCCAATCCCATTAATATTTTCAGTAACAGTACTTAAGCTGTGCAGACACTTTCTAGCCTCCTCTTTGCATGCTTACCTCCAGAAGATGCAGACCTCATCTCCGCTCTTATGCATTCCTGCCAGTCACTTCTACACAGCAGAGCAGCACTGTGGTTCCTCTCCCACATATTCTCACATAATGGGCTGCCAGGCCCCTTGTCTGCAGGCAACAGTCTTGTGGACAATCTTATCTTGTTACCTACCCCCTCTGACCCCCTCCAACAGGCAAAAGAGCTCCACTACCACTTCCATTTGGCCCCGGCATCCCCTCACTGTCTTTACCTGATTTAACCATTGAGGCATGCAAACATCTCTCTGGGCAGTGCAGTAAGTGTGCACCCATTTCAGCTGTTGGCCCACTCACTAGGACAGTAGTCAACCCTTGTGGGATCCGACCCAACTCTTTGTAGCAGGCTGATATAACTCATTTTGCACCTTTTGGCCCACACAAATTCACTTGCATTGGCACTTTTTCTCACTTTCTTTTTGCTGAAGCCATTACTTCTGAAACTTCCAGAGCAGTTATCACTGCTTTGATGGATGCCTTCTGCACCCTAGGGGTCCCTCACACTATGGAAACAGATAATGACCCCTGCTTTACTTCATCCCCCTTTGCCACATTTGTTCCCAGTGGAGAATTAAACATGTCACAGGAATCCCTCACAACCCACAAGGCCAGGCAATTACTGAACGGACTCACAGTACTTTAAAGAACAATCTCCTAAAACAAAAAGACAACGATGCCTACAACTGGTGTAGCCTGAAGATTGCCCTGCACAGGGTCCTCTTTAGTATGAACTTCCTGAGGTTTGATTCTGAAGGGTTTTCCCCCTCCTTTAAACACTGGGTGGCCGTTTTCCAAGCAAGACCTTTGGCAATGGTTCACTGGAAGGATCCTTTTTCTAACAAATGGAGGGGACCTGACACTATTCTAGGGAGAGGGTTTGATTGTGTTTTTCCCACAGATTGCACTGACCCTCTGTGGATTCCCAACTGTTTGATCTGACCTGCCTCTCCAGATGATGCCCCACATTGCAGCCCTGACCAAAGAGATGCAGAGAATATCGTTAAACAACAATAGAGGAGACTCAAGACACAGAGGATGGAGGAGGAGAAGATGATTCCCCCAACCTCCCACAGTGCTCCGGGACAAGCTATTCACCTTGGCAAAAGGAGCAATGGACTTTAAAGCCAGAGAACATTTGTCTCTTCACCAACTCCTTATTACTATGCTGTTCCTGCTGAACACCCCTGAAGTACGGGCCACTCCTCGATGGACACTTATCCCCTCCCCTAATTCTTTTACCCATAGGTTATGATGCATCTCTCTTCCCTGCTCTCTTTGCCAGTAGTGGAACCGTGGGTCTACCCACACTCTCACGGGAGGAACAAGAAGCCACACCATTTCCTGGGACTCTTAATGTTTCCAATTCTGTGGGTTTCACTTTTAACTGGTCCTTTACACATCCATACTGTGTCTCACTAACCTGTTCATTCCAAGGGGAACTTTTTGCCTTTGACTTCTCTGACATAAGATTCCCAGCTGGTAGTCTATGGGGATATAATAGTACTGGTGTGTATTGGCTCAAGGATTTTGGAACACTACTCTGGACCTGAGAATACCGAAGGACCTCAAACCCCACACACCCCTCTCCCTGCCCTTTGCTCCCTGTCATTGGACACTCCCCCCACTTCAGGTCTCCACAGATCCCCTGGGCTTCGTGCAGAGGCCCCTGTGCTTTCAGCATCATTCGTTGCTCAGTATTAATTCTGAGATAGATGAGATTGGGGCACCCGCATTGAGATATAGACCCACCCATGTACAAAATATACCTCCCTGTCACAGGCCCCTCTGTGCAGCCCTTCAGCCTGCAGAGATATTAGACCTCTTTTTTTTCATAAGAGGGCTTGTCTGGTATAATGGAACTTGGGGAAAAAACGGACCCTAGGTGGTCCAAGTTAGCACTGGTTGAGCCTACAATACAGCCAAAAAAATCAGTACTTTTACACAGTCAGGCCTGTCTCACACCCCCATTTATCTGGGTAGCTACCAATCTGACCCTTGACCATTCTGATATCCTGAATTGCTCATGTAATAATTCTTGCTATCTTACCTCCTGCACCCTGCCCAATGCCGAAACGCATGTCCTGCTCCATACACCCAGGTATATCTTTATACCCGTGACCACTGATGGGTGGACACAACAAGTTACAATCTATCATAGGGAATCCCGAGCCATTGGCCTACTTGCCCTGCTCATAGCATACCTTATTACCATTATAGCCTCTACAGCCACATCCATAGCCACCACCCTTGCCACCACCAACCCCCCTCCATGGAGGAGGACATAGAGCACATGGTCAGACAAACGGCTGGAATCTTTCACCAGCAAAATGAGGTTAATAATCTCCTGTGGGGAGCTATTCTTAACCTAAACCAGAAGTTTGCCCTCACTAAAGAGCAGATCTCCTTTGTAGAACAGCAAATTAGGACCATGTGTGATGCAAGATCTACCTCCTTTTATGTGACACCATTCCTTGTGAAAAACCTTTCCCATGCTCAAACTCTCCTCAATAGGCAGCTTTCTTCCGAGTGGGGCTCCCATTTGTAATCTCTGCTCACCAACATGACATATAAGGTGCTGGACTTCAATAACACGGTCATACGAAGCACGACTAGATGGTGATTCCATAGACACACTCTTGCATGATTTTTTTTAGCTCAACTTCCCCAACTAAATTTATTCTTGGGGTTCTCATTCTTATTTGTCTATTACTCCTCCTCTGCTCTTTGATTAACCAGTGCAGAGCCACAAAAGCCCTTATTGGCTCCGCCATGACTATCCAGGTCCTCCGGGGCCCTAAATGAAAAACAAGGGGAAGATGAGGGAACACAGGCTATTCTAACGTCCATGGCACAAATAATTTCCAAGTAAACCTCCACCTGGACAGTCTCAGGAGCAGGCATGCCTCCCTAATAGATAAGGTTCACTGAAGTCTTTGGGAGCTGGTCATTCTGCCCCACAGCCCAAGGGCACAGGACACAGCTGTGTTTTACCACCTTCCCCCTAATGTACCCCCTTATCCTGTAATGCAAGACACTGCATGTACACCTTGCTTGTGCACCCCCATTACCTTATCTTCTTTCCAGTAATAAATTTGAGCTGGCAGCATAAGGCAGTGGTGGCTGGACTCCTTATTCTTAGCTCCCCTCTGGGAGGGAGGTCATCACTGTGGGCCCCAAGTTGAAGCAAGCCACAACAATCACAGAGATCTTCAAATACACGACTCTTGAGATGTATCAAAAAGTATATGGAAAGAAAAATCTATTTAGTAAAAATACTAGTTAGGCTATTAGCCTAAAAGGTAAGAAAATACCCATGACTCTTGAGATTTGTATTTATTAAGACATTTGAAATGAATATAATTAGGCAGAGAGTATGCATATAAATTGATCTTGATATGATAGTACTTTATAACGTGAGGATTATATTTCTATTGGAACATTTGGAGCATATTTCAGCATGAATTGATCATGATGGTGATAATATTTATTGTTCTTGAGAATTGTACTTCCATCAGGATAGCTGAAAATACTTTGTTAGAAGGTGGGGGTACAAGTCAGGTATGAAACAATAAAGAAATAAAAAAGCAGGATTATAAAAGGAGAAGGTGAAGGTTCAAACAATAATTGATACCACATGAAGAGGCAAAAAGGACCTATTATAATAAATGGAAAGAAAGTAAGATGTAAGTATTGAGGAAGGCTTACTCTAAAAAAAAAGTCAGTAATTGGTTCAAAGTGAAACTCATATTCATTCCCAGATGGGAATTTAGGTTTAGAAATTTACCCTAACTACAGGGAGGTAGGAGGAAAAAGGTGAAATGACAGTATGAAATAGACAGTAGTCAGAAGCAAAACATTGATTAGGAGGGATAAGGGGAAAAGAGAAAGAAAAGTACAAGTAGGTTGAAGATAGGATAGAGAGAAAGAAAGTTTTTCACAAAATCAATGTGAAAAAGATTAGAAGGTATGGCAAAAGCTGAAAAACAATTTTCACAAACTGTGTTTTGGATAAAGCAATCAATTCTAAAAGATAGTGGACTGAGTCAAGTTAATAAGATAATAGTCATTCTACAGCTTATAAATGATGAAAGTATATGATCAAGAAAGTTTCAGATAAAAAACCTAGTTATCTATAGTCTAAGGAAATGATGCTACAAAACATCAGTGATCAGAAAAATTCAAATTAAAATACTTCTGAGGTATTACCTCATGCCTATTACATTAATATGACTAAAAAGGGGAAATTACCAATGTTGGAGGGTATTTGGCAAAATTGGGACACTAATGCACTACTAATAGAGTTATGAACTGATCCAACCTTTCTGGAGATCAATTTAGAACTGTGGAAAAGGAACAATAAAAATTAAATATCCTTTGATCCATTAATATGATTATTAGTTTTATATCTCATAAAGGTCACAAAAAAGTAGAAAAGACACACATGTACAAAATTATTCATAGAAGCTCTTTTTTTTGTAGTACCAAAGAATTGGAAATTGATTCAAGGCCACACCTAGGTAATTATTAAGTGTCTGAGGCTGGAAATGATTTCAGATCCTCCTGACTCCAGGGCTGGTGCATTATCCACTGCGCCACCTTGTGGCCCTATGATATATATTTTTAACGATTTTATTTTATTCCCTCACTATATAATACTTTTTTCAGTTTAAATATTTTTATTTACTTGCTTTTTAAAAAAACATGAAATGGTAGCTTTCCTCATTCTGTCTCCCAGGTTCTTGCAAAAAGCAATTTATCACAAGCTTTACATGTGTAATTGTGCTAAATGTAGATACATATTTATAAGGATGTGAAAGAAGAATCCAATCTAATTAGAAGAAAAAAATCAATAAAGAGAAAAAAATAAGATAATACATGAGACAAATTTTAAAAATCAAAGATAGTAAACTTTGGTTTGCCTTTTGATTCTATGGTTCCATCTCTGAAAATGGATATTTTCCATTAAAGATTTTTAGCATTATACTCATCGTTGTTCTACTGAAATGAACAAAACCATCAGAGTTAATCATCACCCAATGATTTTGTTAGTGTGTACAATGTTTTTCTGCTTCTGTTCATTTTACTCAGTATCAATTCATAGTAGTCTTTCAAGGCTTTTCTGAAATCCTGTCCCTCATGATTTTTTATAGATCAATACTGCTCCATCATATTCATACATTGTGATTTGTTCAACCACTCCCCAATTGATGGGAATTCCTTCAATTTCTCATTGTTTGCCTCCATAAAAACAGTCGCTATGAATATTTTTGTCATATGGATTTGTTGTTTTACCTTTTTCTGTAATCTCTTTGAGATGCGAATTTAATAGTGGTTTTGTTAATTAAAGGATAGGCCTGGTTTTATTATCCTTTGGATATAATTTCAAATTACTCTTCACCACCTGGGAGGTCAAATCAGTTCACAACTCCAGCAACAACACATAAGTTACCCAGTTGTTTTAATTTGTATTTCTCTAATCAATAATTATTTAGAGAAATTTTTCATATGACTATAAATACTTTTAATTTCTTCATCTGATAACTGTCTTTCCATATCCTTTGACCATTTATCAATTATGGAATCATATGTTTTTATGAATTTCACTCAGTTCTCCATATGTATTAGAAATGAGGTATTTCTCAGAAACCCAAGTTGTAAAAACATATTTCCCTATTTAATGCATTTCATTTAATCTTGGCTATATTGGTTTTAGTTCTGTTAAACTGTTCATTTTAATGGAATCACCATTATCTGTGTAGTCTTTTATAATGTTTTCTATCTCTTCTCTCCCTTTCTACAGAAATGGCAGATGAGCTATTCATTGTTTTTCTAATTGGCTTATGATATCACCTTTTATGTCTCAATCCTCCTCCCATTTCAATCTTATCTTTGTAGATTGTGTTATGTTGTCTATGCCTGATTTCTTCTATACACTCTTCAAGTTTTTTCAGCACTTTCCATCAAAGGCTGAGTTCTTATACCAGAACTTGGAATTTTTCAGTATATCAAACAGCAGATTATTATAGTCATAATCTATTGTTTCTTTTGTACTTAGTCTGTCCCGATATTATGCCACTCTATATAACTGATGCTTTGAAATATAATTTTAGCCCTGCTGTGGTTAGACTTCCTACATTTGCATTTTTTCATTAATTCTGTTGATATTCTTGAACTTTTGTTGTTAAATATGAATTTGATTATTATTTTGCATAGATAAATAATAATTTTTTGGAAATTTGATTGGTATGGCACTGGAAAAGTAACATAATTTAAGTAGAATTGATATGATATATACCTAGTTATTTAGATCTGATGTGCTAAGTGTTTTATAATTGTTTTCAAACAGTTTCTGAGCCTGCCTCTTCAGGTAGACTCCCTAGTATTTTATGCTGTTTACTGTTACTTTGAATGCAATTTCTCTTTCTCTCTCTTGCTTCTATGTTTTGCTTATAATATATAGAAATCCTGATGATTTTTGTGAGTTTATTTCATGCCCTGAAACTTTGCTAAAGTTACTAATTTCTTCTAGTAGTTCTCTAAGCATACCATCATATCATCTGCAAAGTGAGTTTTGCTTCTTCATTATCTATTCTAATTCATTTGATTTCTTTTTCCTTCTCTTAGAAAACTAAAATTTCAAATAAAATACAGAATAATAGTGGTGATAATGAATGTTCTTGTTTCACCCCTGATTTTCTTGGGAATGCTAGGATGGCTAGGTGGCACAGTGAATAGAGCAATGGCCTTGGAATCAGGAGGATGGGAGTTTTCATTCAGATACTTGACTGCTAGCTGTGTGACTTTGGGCAAGTCACTTAAGTGACTGATTACCTCATATGCAAAGTCATCTCTAGTCATCCTGATTCATCTCTGGTCACTGGACCCCAATGCCTCTGAAGGCAAAAGTGACATTCATGACCTAGCATAGCATCCCCTAACTCTAATCCAATTCATATAATTGTCATTGCATCATCTCCCTGATGTTGTGATCTTCTTTGTAAAGGCAGGACAAATATGATGAGGATGAGGATGAGGATGATGAGGATGGATGCTTCAAAGTTCTCCCCATTACATAAAATGACTGTTGATAGTTTAAGAAAGATATTGCTTATCATTTTAAGGAATATTGAATTAATTACTATGCCCCATAGTATATTTAATAAGAATGAGTACTATGATTTTTCAAAAATTTTTTCAGCATCCATAGAAAGGATCATATGATTTGTTATGGATATGATCAATTATACTGATAGTTTTCCTAATATTGGTATAAACACTAGTGAGAATTTGCTGTAATCACTTTCCTAAAATTTTATTTAAAATTTTTTGCTTTGACTTTCTGTTTTAGTTATTGATACCATATTGATGTCACAAAAGGATTTGACAAAACTCTTTGTTTACATAGCATTAGAACTAATTGTTCCTTGAATGCTTGGTAAAATCATGCGTGAAACTATCTGCCCATGGAAATATTTTCTTAGGCATCACACTAATTGCTTGTTCAATTTCTTTCCCTTAGAAAGAGTTATTTAATATTTAATTTATTTTCTTTTCAGGTTTTTATTTTTGTAAATATCCATTTCACTTAGATTGTCAAATTTATTGTAATAGAGTTGGGCAAAATAGCTTCCAATTATTATTTTAATTTCCTCTTCATTGCTAATGAATTCACCTTATTCATTTTTATATTGATAATTTGCTTTCCTTCTTTCCTTTTTTTCAATCAAATTAATCAAAGGTTTATCTATTTCTTGGTTATTTCCTAAAACCAAATCTTAGATTTTATTTTTTAGTTCAATAGTTATCTCAGTTTCAATTTCATTAATTTCTTCTTTGATTTTCAGAATTTCTATTTTATTACTTGAGAATTTTTAATTTCTTCTTCACCTAACTTTTTAAATTGCATTCCCAATTCACTTACCTCTTTTTTCTCTATTTTATTCATATATATTTTTAGAGATGTATAGAATTTCTGTTAGTAACTACTTTGGTTGTATCTTTCATGTTTTGATATGTTGGCATGTTTTGATATATTGATCCTATGCACTACTATTGTTCTGTAAATAATCATAAATAAACATACCATAAAAGCATGAAAAGAGATGCATGAATACTGAGTGATGTGAGTAGAATCAGGAAAATATTTTACACATTAACACCAACATTCTGAGATGATCAACCAAGATGGGTGCAACTCCTCACATCAGTTCAATGATCAAAAACAATCTTTTTTTTTGATCAAAAACAATCTTGAGAAACTTTTTATGTTCACTTTTTTTTCGCAAGGCAATGGGGTTAAGTGGCTTGCCCAAGGCCACACAGTTAGGTAATTATTATATGTCTGAGGCCAGATTTTAACTCAGGTACTCCTGACTGAAGGGCCAGTGCTCTATCCACTGTGCCACCTAACTGCCCATTATGTTCACTTTTTAAAACTTCTTTTATGTTGTTTACTTCTCTCTGATTATCTTTTTTAGGCCCTTAATTCGTTCTAATCCTTATTTCAGAACAGGTTAAATACAGATTTTTGTTTAAAATGATTCTATGTTTGAAAACTATATCAGATTTAACATTTTCAAAGGGAGTGGTGCAGGAAAGGAGGGTGACAGAAGAATGATATAAAAAACTTTGCAAAAGGGTGAATAACAAAAACTATCTTTGCATTAAATTAGAAAATATTTTTTAAAAATTTAAAAAATTGTCTGAAAAATTGAGTCATGACCTTTAGCAAAATATAATAATGTATATGAAAGTATGCTGAGCAAGTCACTGACTTACAGATATATGTATATACATATAAAAGTTATTTCAGAAAACTATAACTCCTTGACATAGTGAATCAGCACTTAAGGATTGGTGATATATCAGCTACTGAATTCTCTTTTAGTAGTGTATTTGTGGTTCTTTTGTATGTATAAAAAGAAATGAAAAAATCAAAAATATGATTTCTTTGCAAATGATTTTTGTTTTCTTTGTATTTCCTCCTTATTGGTACTGAAAATTTCTTTGTTTAACAGATAATAAATATATATTTCTTCAAAGAAATATTAGTTCATTAATAATATTACTACTTTCAATTTTCTCTTTTTTAATTTGACAAAAATATATTAAATGAAAAAATAATAAGACTTGTACAAGAATATTTTTCCCCAAAACAAGGGTTCCACCCTCCATCAAATATTTACTCTTGCAGTGGGAAAATTAGACACAGTTAAAGAAATTGTGTGGATTTACATATATTATGGGAATGTATTTGACCCAAATCTCACTTATGGTATGGTTTGAGGAATACATATGACCATCTTGGGTGCAGAAGGAGACAATTCAAAGCTCTAACATTACAGGAACACTGATTTTTTTTAGGGAACATCAAGATATTTCACTGAGTATTCTTCTATTGAGTCCTTTTCTCATTAGTTTTATCAAATGAAATTGGATGTATCTATGCACATATATATGTATCTATATATTTGCAAATGATTATATATATATATATATATATATATAGGCTTTTTAAAAATATTTATTTTTTCATATTATATATAAAGATAGCTTTCAAAATTCTTTTCTAAAAATTTTCTTTTGACTTCCAGGTAAAAGAGAAGACAGGCACTCTTTTAAAAGCTCCTGGTTCCCCCTCAACAATAACATGAAAGAAACCTCTTAACAGAAATTTGACTGACAAAACACAAAAAGAGAAGCTAGGAGAACACCTACAAAGCCCTGTCACAGGGGACTCTGTGTGAACTACAAAGGAGAGTAGAAAGCCAGAAAAGGGACAACAGTGGAGAGAAGCCAGAGGACCATCCACAGAGGCTTTGGTGAGTTGTCAGTCTGAAAGCCAACTTTAGGAACATAGAATCTTTGTCTGGTTGCAGAGGAGCAAAGGGAGGGTGAACTCCAACACAGAGAGTCAAAGAGAATGCCTGGAAATCAACCAGCTAGGCAAGGGACCTAAACTCTATACTTTCTGTGGAGCAGTCTTCCCAGAAAAAATGGTAAATAACTCCCCCAACACCACTCCATCAGGTGCAGGTATGAGAAACAGCTCACTCAGCTGATACAGAGATTGACTTTCTCTCCCAGGGCCTAGACCATTGTTCAAGGTCAACTCAGACCCTGGATCTGAGGGCCCCAAACACTCAAGAGAAAGCAACCAGCAACCCCTACTGGCCAGTCCTTGGAACTACTAAGTCAAGTGAACAAAGCCTCTAAAGATTTCAAAAGGAAACATCTGAGAACCAGCCCCTCCTTCAACACAAGATACTAGGAAGTGAAGAAAGGTCAGTAGAAAGGGGGACTTATGGAGAAATACTTAGAAGAAATAGATTCTCACACAGAGAGATCTAGACCTTTGGAGGAAAATATGAATTGATCAATTGGAAAAATTGGGAAAATAAACGCAAGAGAAAATTAACATCTCAGAACAAGAAAATAAATCCTCAGGAAAATGCAATTGGAAAAATACAAAATGAAACTAATTCTCTCAGATCCTCAAATGGGCAAATGGAAAACTCATGCAAAAACAGAATTGACCAATTGGAAAAGGATCTACTAAAGGTAAATGAAGAAAATTCTTCTCTATAAAAGAATGGAATCTCTGGAGGTTGATGACATCATTAGACAACAAGAGTCTATTAAAACAGAAAGATAAAAAAAATAGAAGAAAATTTAAAATATCACATCAGTAAAATGACTGACTTTAAGAATGAATCAAGAAGAGACAACTTAAGAATTATAGGTCTTTCTGAAAGCATTGAAGAGGAAAAAAAGCCTGGACTTAATATTACAGCATTTAGTGCTGGAAAATTGCACCGATATGATGGAACCAGAGGACTAAGTAGTTATTGAAAAAAATACATCGATCACCTCCTGAAAGAGATCCTAAAATGAAAGCACAAAGGAGTGTTGTGGCAAAATTCCAGGACTATCATAAAAGAGAAAATTCTGTAAGCATTCATAAAGAAACAAATTAAATACCAAGGAGCCACAGTAAGAATTATGCATGATATGGCTTCAGCAACATTATGGGATTGAAGGACGTGGAATAGGATATTCCAAAAAGCAAGGGAGCTTCTAATGCAGCCAAGAATACACTACCCAGCAAAGCTGCCTTCTCATCCAGGGAAAAGATAGATATTTAACAAAATGGGAGACTTCCAACATTTACTGATGAAAATCCCAGAGCCAAATAGAAAAATTGGACATCAAACAGAAGGCTCAAGAGACATTTGAAAAGGTTAAAAAAGGGTAAAGAAAAAAATAACTGCTATCCAATAAGATGAAACTGGCTAAAACCACACCTGAGATAAAAATTCTCATAATTTTTGAGAATTGTTGCTCGATTAGAGAGAATATGCTTAGTCTGGACTGATGGTCACTCATGACTTATCCATGAGACTGTTATCCAATAAGATGAAACTGGCTATATACCTCCCTAGGAGAAAAACTAATAACTCTAAAGAATTGTAACACTATTAGAAAGAATATACATATCCCAATGTTATGGACATTCATGAATTTTCCATGACTCAGAATGACTTAAAAATAATACCTCCTTAAAAAGTGGGACAATGAGGAGATAAGAGGATGCAGGAGATTGAATGAACTAAATCTCATTACATTAAGAGCTACAAAAGACTTATTGTAATAAGAGGAAGAAGGGAAGTGAAGTGGTGAAAGCCACATGAAACTTCATCTAATCAGACTTGGCTTAAAGTTAAATAAATGAAGAGTTAGTAATTATACATTTGAATGGGAATAGAATGAACTCTCACTTAAAAAGTAAATGAATAGCAAAGTTGATTAAAAAAACACAATCCTAAAATATGCTGCTTACAAAAAGCCCATTTGAAGCAAAGTGATACATAAGAGTAAAGGTAAAAGATTGGAGCAAAATATATTTTACTTCAGCTGAAGTGCAAAAAGCAGGGGTATCAAACCTTATCTCAGACAAAGTAGCTGCAAAAATAGATAGTATTAAAAGATATAAGGAAGGAAACTATATCCTCATAAAAGGTACCATAGACAATAAAGTAATTTCAATAATAAATATGTATACTCCCAATGCAATAGCATCCAAATATTAGAGGAGAAGTTGAAAGAGCTACATGGAGACATAGACAGTAAAACTGTACTAGTGAGAGACCTTAACATCCCTCTCTCAGATTTATATAAACTAATAATAACAAAAATAAGAAGGAAGTTATGGAGGAAAATAGACCGTTAGAAAACCTATATATGGTTGAAATATGGAGGAAACTGAATGGGATTTTTCCTGCAGAACATGGCACTTACACAAAAATTGACCATGTACTAGGGAATGAAACTCTAAAGAAAGGCAGAAATAGTGAAGGCAACTGTCTCAGATCACAATGCAATAAAAATCATATGCAATATTGTACCACGGAGATATAGACCCAGAATTAATTGGAAACCAAATATCCTCATTTTAAAGAATGAGAGAATCAAGCAACAAATTATCGACAGAATAATTTATTTCATCCTACATAATGACAATAATGAAACAACATACCAAAACCTCAAGGCAGCTGTCAGTGGATACATTATATATTTAAATGCTTACATGAATTAATTAGAGAGAGAGGAAATCAATGAACTAAACTTGCAACTAAAAATTAGAGAAGGAACAAATTAAAACCCCCCAATTAAATGCCAAATTAGAAATTATAAATATTAAATGAGAAATTATTAAAATCAAAATCAAGAAAACTATTGAACAAATAAAGAAAACCAAACCCTGGTTTTATGAAAAAACAAATAAAATTGATAAACCACTGGTCAATTTTATTATGAAAAGAATGAAGAAAACCAAATCGCTAGTAGGCTAGTAGTAAAATGAAAACGTGAACTCACCACCAATGAGGAGGAAATTAAAGTGATAAATTGGAAATATTTTGCCCACTCTATGCCATTAAATTTGACTATCTAAGTGACATGGATAAATATTTACAAAAAGATAAGTTTCCCAGATAAAGTGAATAGGAAATTAAATCCTAAATAACCCAGTCTTAGAAAAAGAAATTCAATAAGCCATTATTGAAATCCCTAAGAAAAATTCTTCAGGGCCAGATGGATTCACAAATGTATTCTAACTGACATTTTAGGAACAATTGGTTCCATTTCTATATGAGCTTTTGCTAAAATAGGTCAAGACAGAACTGTGCCTAATACAATGACACCAATGCAATGCTGATACCTAAACCATGAAGAGTTAAAACAGAGAAAGAAAATTATAGGTCTCTATAACCCTGATGAATATAGATGCAAAAATCTTAAATAAAATTTTAGCAAAATGATTACAACAAGTTATCTCTGAGCTAATACATTATGATCAAGTAGGATTAATCCCAAGAATGAAGGTTTCGTTCAATATTAGGAAAACTTATTATAATTAATCATATCAATAACAAACCAATCAGAAATCATATTAACATATCAAAACATGGTGAAAAAGTTTTTGATGACATACAGCACTCATTTCTACTAAAACACTAGAGAGAATAGGAATAAATGGATTGTTCCTCAGAATAATAAGCAGTATCAATCTGAAAGCATCACCAAGCAGTATATGCAACAGAGAGAGACTAGAGCCATTCCCAATAAGATCAGGGGTGAAACAAGGATGTCTATATGCAATATTGAATTAGAAATATTCACTTCAGCAATAAGAGAAGAAAAATAAATTGAAAGAATTACAATTGGGAAGGAAGAGATGACATGATGATATACTTAGTGTATCCAAAAATCATCAAAAAAAAACTTCTAGAAATAATTAGCAACTTCAGCTGGGTCACCAAATATAAAAAAATCCCCCATAAATCCCCAGCATTTCTATATATGAATAGCAAGATACAGCAGAAAGAGCTAGAAAGAGAAATCCCATTTAAAGTAACCTCAGACAATATAAAATCCCTGGGAGTCTACCTGCCAAGGCAGAATAAAAAAGCTTTTGAAAACCATTACAAAACACTTCTCACACAAATAAAATCATATTTAAATAAATGGGGCAAACATCAGTTGTTCATTGATAAATCAAGCTAATATACTAAAAATGACAATTCTTCCAAAACTAAACTACTTGTTTTATTGCCCTACCAATCAAAATTTCAAAAGAAGTACTTTAATGAGTTAGAAAAAATTCTAAATAAATTCATATGGAGAAATAGTCAAGAATTTCCAGGGATTCAGTGAAAAGAGTACAAAAGAAGGTGGCTTAGCCTTACCATATCTAAAATTATATTATAAAGCAAAGCATCAGTCATCAAAACTCTTTCGGATTGATCAAGAAATAGAGTGGTGGATTAGTGCAATAGACAAGGTGTATTATCAGGAGATGATTATAGTAATCTGCTGTTTGATAAACCCAAAGAGTCCAGCTATTGGGTTCAAAACTCTCTCTTTGATAAAAATTGTTGGGAAAATTGGAAGTTAGCATGGAAGAAACTTGGATTTGACCAATACATTACACCATATACCAAGATAAGATCAAAATGGATATAGGATTTAGACCAAAAAAAAAACAATATTATAAGAAAATTAGAAAATCAAGGAATAGTACACCTGTTAGTCCTATGGAAAGTGAAGCAGTTTATAAGCAAGGAAGAGGTGGAGAACATTATTAAAAATAAACTAGATAATTTTGATTTCATTAAAATAAAAAAAAAAACTTTTGCACAGACAAAACCACTGTAACCAAGATCAAAAGAGATGTAGTAAATTGTAAAACAATTTTTGCAACTAGTACTACTGAGAAGGGTCTCAATTCTATATTATACAGAGAACTGAGTCAAATTTTCAAAAACCAAACTATTTCCCAATTGACAAATGGTCAAGGATGTGCAAAGGCAATTTCCACATGAGGAAATCAAAGCATTTCATAATCATATGAAAAATTGCTCTAAATCACTACTTATTGGAGAAATGCAAATTAAAGAATCTCTGAGGTACCACCTCACACCCCTCAGACCATCCAATATGAGCAGAAAAGAAAATAATCAGTGTTGGAAGGGATGTGGGAAATCTGGGACACTAATGCATTGTTGATGTTGCAGTGAACTCATCCAACCTTTCTGGAGAACACTTTAGAATTACAACCAAAGGGCAACAAAAATGTGCATACCCTTTGACCCAACAATACCACTACTGGGTCTATACCCTGAAGATATGATGAAAAAGGGTAAAAACATCACTTGTACAAAAATATTCATAGCATCCCTGTTTGTGGTGGCAAAGAATTGGAAATTAGTGAATGTCCTTCAATTGGGCAATGGTTTAACCATTGTGGGATACGTCTGTCATGGGACACTATTGTTCTATTTGAAACCAGGAGGGATCAAAATACAGGGAAGTGTGGAAAGATCTGAGTGAGCTGATGCTGAAGCATGAAATCATTATACACTCTAAAAGTGATGATCAATCCTGATGGACTTGCTCTTTCCTTCAGTGTAACAATCATGGAAAATTTTGAGCTATCTGCAATGGAGTATGCCCTCTGTATCCCAACAAAGAGTTGTGGAGTTTGAACAAAGACCACAGACTATTAACCTCAATTTACGAAAAAAAAATAACCAGTATCTCATTATGTAATTTTGCTATCTTTTATACTTTATGTTTCTTCCTTAAGGATATGATTTGTCTCTTATCACATTCAGCTTAGATCAATGTATTACACAGAAACAGTGTAAAACTAACAGACTGCGTTCTGTTGGAGCTGGCGGGGAAGGATCAAGAATAGGGGAAAAATTGTAAAGCTCAAAAGAAATAAAATCTTTCTTTAAAAAATTGTTTTCTCCCTTATAACTTCCTTTCCCTTTTCCTAAGATAGCAAGCAATGTGGTATTGATTATACATGCACAATCATATTATACATATTTTATATTAGTCCTATTTTGAAAGAAGATTTGGCACAAAAAAAGAAAAAAGAACACGAGTTGGAAAACAAAACAATTTTCAAAGGGATGAAAATATGGTTTAATTTACATTTAAATTTCATAGTATTTTCTTTGGTTTTGAACGACTTTCTTCATCACAAGTCATTTTGAATTATCTTTGATCACTCTTTTCCTAAGAAAAATTAAGTCTATAAAAGCTAATCATCACATAAGTTTGCTGTTAATTTATCCAGTGCTCTCCTGAGTCTACTCAATTCACTCAGCATCAATTTGTGAAAGTATTTCCAAGTTTTTTTTTTTTCCCTGAAATCTGCTCATTCATCATTTAAAAGAATGTTTTGCACAATAGAAGCCTCATAAGAACTTCAGGCCCTTAAACATGCTTATTTCTCTGATCTTGAAAACTATTCTACCCTCATCCTTGATCTTCTTCTTTCCTGTCCCCTTCTAGGATCAAGACTGATCCACCTTAAGTCTTCAAAATTTCCCACATGTGTAGATCGTGCCATTTAAAAAAAATCTTGCCTCGTTGATTTTGAAAATTTGTCCTTAATTATACATTCCAACTTCTTTTCCATATCTATCCTGTGTTTCAATGTGATCTTTAAAAGCTTGTATATCTTACCTCTATTCTTTTTTTCCTTTAAGGCCTTGCATTCTTATTTCCATCCTTGTCATTCTCCTAAAATCTACTTAAATTGCTCAATAGTAACTGCAGATATTTCCCCTTGGATGTACCACCAATGTTTCAATATCAACAAGTCCAAAGTTAAAAGTGATTTTCTCTTCAAATGTACTCTTCCTCCTGGGTTTCCTTTTTCTGATGACATAAGTTTACACTTAATATTCTCAGTTTGAGTTGCTGTTATTGTTTTAATATTTTTATGCAATTACTAATAAAATCCTCCTAAAGTTTCTTCCAATATACTTTTATTGTCAACCCTTGAAACTTTATCCTTAGGTCTAATGGATTTTTGCATTTTTCCAGAACCATGAACTAAAGAATCTTAGTATTCCTTGGTTTTGACAGCTAACATGAAGCTCTATACTTAAGATGACTGGGACCTTCCATCTATGTTATATCAAATTTATATAATATATATATCTTTTTACCCAAAAAATAAATGTGAAGACTTTGAAAACAGTAATTATCTCACTTTATATTTATATCTTCATTGCTTTTTTCTATGCTTATCTTGTAGTAGATACTTATTAAATTCTCTGTTAATTCATTTATTTTATATTTATTATTATTGCAGAACTTAATAATAAAGCACACATTGTTCAATGATTATCTTTCATGTTATTTTATTTTTGAATATATTAATGGCATAATGCTCTTTGGTTGTTAAAAGACTAAATCTACTGTGGCTTTCCTTTCCTCTTCAAATCTTTATATTCCAGTGCTTGTTTTTTATATATATTGCCTAAGTGTATCATGAATATGTGTAATCCCCAAAAGCTATTAAATACATTTGCATTTATTTCAAAGCATCAGCTATCAGACTGCACAGCAAAATAGATAGAAAGTCAAGAAGATTAGGGTTCAAGTACTGTCTTTTACAGATAATTACTGTTTGATGCTGTACAAGTAATTTAATATCTCTGTGCTTTTTACTCCCTGATGTGGGCCATGTGCTGATTTCTTTAGTCTAACTATACATTTTTGCTATACATATTTTGCAATATTATTTTCATTAAAATATTTTATTGGGAGCATGAATAATAGAAATTCTTTTTTCATTTCTTCCACTACTAATTACATTGACAAGTTTGGAAGGGGAGAATAATATTCATTCTGTTTGAAAGTCAAGTTTTTTTCTAAAATAAATATTATATATTACCTGTTCAAGATATATTCTGACATTAGCTCATATCAGTTCTTAAGTTTTCAGTTGCTCAACAAGTGCAACCCATCATTTTTAGCTATTATTATGCTGAGTGCATCAGATTAAAGAAAATATAAATCATATATTCTAAATTTAAGCAAGTTGTGCATACATCACACAGAAAGCCAGTTTTCAAATACTGACCAGTATATAGCTTGTAAAAATATTTTGGGGAGAAAGGTAGATAAACAAAAGATCCTCTGAAATTATTTTTTATCTTAGTACCATGATTTAATAGAGGAATTGTAGAGGGTAAAGCATGCTATTACAAATAAGTACAAATATTTATCCTTTTCCAAAATTAAATATTTGTTCTGACAAAGAACTTTGTAATAGCAACTGGATTTAATCATATACATTTAAAAATTATTGGTTTTGTTTTTCATCATGTACAAAAACACTATTGTCTTTATTTTAGTTGTGAATTGTGGACAAAAGTTGTAGAGAAAAAAATTAATAACATTAAAAAATTCACTCAATTGACACAATGATGCTACTATTAGGCATATCCCCGACAAGGTTGAGGAGTTATGTAAAGAACATGCATGTTTCAAAATATTTGAAGAATCACTGTCTTTCAAAGCAGAATCTGGGAAAAAAATTACTGACAATACCTTGGGGAATAACTGGGAAAATAGTATCATATAAAAGAAGTAAAATGTTGTATCACCATATGAAAAGACTGTAACAAATTAAAATAATGACAAGGATTATATTAATTAATGTAGATGAAGATGAGAGAAATGGAGGAATGACCTTTGTGATGATACCAATAATGTTAGAGTAAACAAATCTGAATAATGACAGAAATTTGACCACAGTAAAAACTAATCATTACTTCAAAATTCTGCTGATAAAACTTAACTTCCATTCACTGGAAGACTACTAATAATCTATAAATAAACATGTTTCTCAGAAATGACATATGTATTAGTTAACTTAATTTAATTAATCACATTAATTACAAATATTCTGTTCATTGAAATTATTCAATTTTATCATAAATTGATTAAAGGTTAGTTATAATATATATTTTCAGGGACATCTATTATGTTTTTCCTTTCTATTCCATGATTTTCTTTCCTTTCCCTTAGTCCTCATTCCTCATACACAAATGACTAATATGTAAACATGTTAAACTCAAATGCACATTTACAAATTTTACCAGATTATTTGCCATTGAGGGGAGGGCAGTAGGAAAGGAGAGTGGTAGAAAACTGAGGAAAATTACATATATATGTATATACATATATATGCATTTTATCTGACATATTTATATATATTCATATATATATATATATATATATATTCATATATATATATATATATATATATATATATATATATATATATATATATATATATATATACAAACATGTGAATGTTGAAACAATTTATAACCTGTAATTGGAAAAAGTCAAATATCACAAAATCATTTATGGGAGTGAAATTTTAACTTTTATTCAATATATTCTGAAGAATTCACCAAAATTTAGTTGACAATCTACACTTAGGTGACTTATAAAGAGTTGGAGTATGAAAGCTATACTAATAAATTAAGATCACTTTAAAATAGTCAACAAGTTTATAAAATGCACATTTGATTGGATTGCCCTAGTAGACACTCCTGACAATGGGTATGTTCTTTTGAGAGGGAAAATCAATCGAAATTATAATGATAGTAATAGAAATCACAGTGAATTATATTAGTATAGTTTTCTAACTAGAAAGAAACTACAACTACCTAAATTGAGAGATGGGCAAATATTTGTGGTAGGTTAAGTGACTTACTCAAGGGGATAGAATAATTGCCTGAGGTAGGAATCGAAGCTGTCTGCTAAATATGAATAAATCAATTTGAAAATGTCTGTGAAGTATTTTATTGAGAAAATCATCTCAGCAAATATTTGAATGTTGGAGTACCATATAGACATGACTTCATAAAACTCAAAATGGAGAAATTTATTCAATATTTTATATAGGAACTTAAAATGTATTGATATCTATAATTCAGATCCAATGCTGATTTTTTTAGTGACTTTTCTATTTGTATATTTATCTTAGTGATGAAATCATAATATGCTAGTTTTCTGCATTCTTATAAATAAACATATATATTACATGTTGACAATATGTTAAGTGGGTTCAGTGAATAGAATGATTTATGCATTTATGCAAGTTCGAAATCTCCAAAATTTAAGAAGCTATTATACATATGTGTTCATATATCCTAATTTACTAATTTTCCAATTTAACATAACTGAGATTATATTTGCTTTAATAACTCTAATTTTATCAAATGTTACACAGCAATATTGAATCATTTTGTGATGTGAAAAATGAAAATCTATACTTCAATTTTTTTTTCAAACAAAGACAATCATAAATGAATTTAAAGGAAACTTTTAAAATTTGAACTTTTTCCTGGTAACTGAATTACAGAGAAAAAAATTAAAATATTTTGTCTTTCATCTTAACTAACATGGTTCTTTGCTGGCAGGTCATGAAAATAAGGGACTTATTCATTCATTCCACAAATGTTTAATGTGTATATGATATGTCCAGGGTATTGTTTTAAAGTAAATAAAAACGAAAAAGTATGAATTCGAATGTCAATAGATCAAACAGTTAGAAAAGGACTCAAATATGAGAATAATAATAATGCAAACCTGATTTATAATTCTGTGATTAAAACTGTTTTTATTTATGAAAAAGGAGTTGATGAATAAAGAATTGGTGGCATCTTGCCAGTCAATTAACTTCTGTTAAGGATTTACTTTATGAAGAACTATGAAAAGTACTAGAAATATGAAGAAAGGAGGGAAAAGTGAAAATATGGACTGCATTAGAACTTACATTAACAAATGAAAACCTTTGAGTTTATCATATCATATAGTACTGTTTAGCTGAGTTGTGGCATCTTTTTTTATTAAGAGTACTAGTGGAAGGTTAAAATGAAAAGATAAGTTGAGGATGGAATATGAAAGATTTTTAATCAGACTATTTTATACAATGCGAAGAAAGTCATTGAAGGATTTTTTTTAAGAATAGGGAAGATGCTGTGTGGCCTTGGGCAAGCCACTTAACCCCATTTGCCTTACAAAAAAAATCTAAAGAAAAAAAAGAATAAGGAAGATGAAAACAAATCCTTAGAAAATGCAATTGGACAAAAACAAAATGAGAATAACTCACTCATATCTTTAACTGGGCAAATGCAAAAAGAAAATAATTCTCCCAATTCCTCAATTGGGCAAATGCAAAAAGGAAATGATTCTCTCAAAACTACATTTGGAAAAATAGAAAATTCCTTAAAATTATAATGGATCAACTGGAAAAGGAGTTGCAAAAGATAAATGAATTAAAATCTTCTTTAAAAAAAAAGAATGAAATTGGTGGGAATTAATGACCTCATGAAACAACAAGATTGTGTTAAACAAAACTAAAAGATCAAAAAATTTAAAAACTGTAAAATACCTCATCAGCAAATCCACTGGCCTGGAGAATGGATCGAGATGGAAGAATTTGAGAATTATTGCCCTTCCTGAAAACATTGAAGAGAAAAAAAAAAAAAAAACCTCTGGACTTAATATTACAGGATTTAGGAAAGGAAAATTGCCCTGATATCATGGAACCAGAGAACCAAATAGTTATTGAAAGAATACGTCGATTCACCTCTGGAAAAACATCCTAAAATGAAAACACCAAGGAATGTTGTGACCTAATTCCAGGACTATCAGATAAAAGAAAAAAATCCTACAAGCAGGCAGAAAGAAAAATATTAAATACCAGGGAGCCACAGTAAGGATTAAGCAGGACCTGGCCCCATTAACATTAAGAGATCAAAGGGCCTCCACATTCTGAGGAGCAAAGGAGTTTGGAATGCAGGCAAGAATCCATTATGCAGCAAAATTGAGCCTTCTCTTCCAGGGGAAAAAGGTGGACATTTAATGAAATGGGAGACTTCCAAGATTTCATGATGAAAAGACCAGAGCTAAATAGAAAATTTGGACATCAAACAAGAGGCTCAATAGATATATGAAAAGAGAAAAAAAAACTGCTATAAAAATAAGGTGAAAATGACTATATACCCATTTGGGAGAGTCTCATAACTCTTTAGAATTGTAACTCCGTTAGAGAGCATATATGTAGCCAGAAGTGATGGATGCTCATAATTTTTCTGTGACTCAGATAGAATGATTTAAGAGGGACAGTGGGGCAGCTAGGTGTCACAGTGGATAGAGCACCGGCCCTGGAGTCAGGAGCCCCTGAGCTCAAATCCAGCTTCAGACACTTAATAATTACCAATCTGTGTGACCTTGGGCAAGTCAGTTAAAATGAAGTGAAAAAAAAAACAGGAGTAGCAATCCTTATCTCAGACAATACAGCTGCAAAAATAGAAAGCATTAGAAGAGATAAGGAAGGAAACTATATCCTCCTAAAAGGTACCATATTCAACAAATTAATTTCAGTGCTAAATATGTATACACCCAGTGGGTGAGCATCCAAATTCTTTTTTTTAGGTTTTTGCAAGGTAATGGGGATAAGTCACTTGCCCAAGGCCATACAGCTAGGTAATTATTAAGTGTCTGAGGATGGATTTGAACTCAGGTACTCCTGATATAAGGGCTGGTGCTATAACCAATGCACAACATAGCTGCCCCAGCATCCAAATTCTTAGAGGACAAGCTGAAAGAGCTACAGAAAGACATAGACAGTAAAACTCTACTAGTGGGAGACCTCAAACTCCCAATCTCAGATTTGGATAAATTGTAACATAAGATAAACAAGAAGGAAGTTAAGGAGGTAAATAGATTGTTAGAAAACCTAGATATGATAGACCAATGGAAGAAATTCAGTGGGGATAGAAAGGAATATACTTTGTATTTTCATGAAGTACATGGCAGTTAAACAAATATTGACCATGTATTAGGATATAAAAACCTAATGCTCAATTGCAGAAAGGCAGAAATAGTGAATATATCTTTCTCAGATCATAATGCAATAAAAGTCATAAGCAATATTGGGCCAAGGAGATATAGACCCAGAACATTGGAAACTAGGTAAACTCATTTTAAAGAAGGAGTGGATCAAGCTACAAATTGTAGAAAGAATTAACTATTTCATCCTAGATAATGATAATAATGGTACAATATACCAAAACATATGGAATACACTCAATGTGGCTGTCAGGAGATATATTGTATTTTTAAATGCTTACATCAAGAAATTAGAGAACGAAGAAATCAATAAACTAAATATTCAAATAAAAATTAGAGAAAGAACAGATTAAAAATTGCCAATTGAATACTAAATTAGAAATTCTAAAAATTAAATGATAAATTAATAAAATGGAAGGCAAGAAAACTATTGAACTAATAAAGAAAACCAAGAACTGGTTTTATGAAAAATCTAATACAATTGCTAAACTTCTGGTCAATTTGATTAAAAAAAGAAAGAAGAAAGTCAAATTACTAGTATAATAAATGAAAATGTGAACTTCCAACCAATGAGGAAGAAATTATAGTAATAATTTGAATTTTTTGCCCAACTCTATGCCAATAAATTTGATAATGTAAGTGAAATGAACAAATATTTACAAAAATATAAATTTCCCAGATTAAATGAAGACGAAATGAAAAACCTCAATAACCCTATCTCAGAAAATCAAATTCAACAAATCATTTTTGAACTCTCAAAGAAAAAATCTCTAGGGCCATATGGATTCAAAAGTGAAGTCTATCAAACATTTAAGGAACAATTGGTCCTAATTCTATATAAACTCTTTGGAATTAGAATTGGGAAAGAAGAGGCAAAACTCTCACTCTTTGCAGCTGACATGATGTTATACCTAGAGAATTCCAAGTAATCATCCAAAAAAAACTACTGGAAACAATTAGTAAATTTAGCAAAGTTGCAAGATATAAAATAAACCCTCATAAATCCTCAACTTTTCTACATATGAATAGCAAGATAAAAAATAAACCCTCATAAATCCTCAACTTTTCTATATATGACTAGCAAGATGCAACAGGAAGAGCTAGAAAGAGAAATCCCATTCAAAGTAACCACTGACAATATAAAATAACTGGAAGTCTATTTGCTAAGGCAGAATCAGAAACTTTTTGAACATAATTACAAAACACTTCTCGCACAAATTAAATCAGATTCAAATAACTGGGCAAACATCACCTGTTCATGGATAGGTAGGGCTAATATAATAAAAATGACAATTCTATCAAAACTAAATGACATATTTAATGCCATACCAATCAAAATTCCAAAAAAATTACTTAATGAGTTAGAAAAAGGTTTAAGTAAAATAATGGAGAAATAAAAAGTCAAGAATGTCCAGGAATTCAATTTTAAAAAGTGCAGAAGAAGGAGGCTTAGCCCTACCTGATCTAAAATAATATTATAAAGCATCAGATATCAAAATTGTTTGGTATTGGCTAAGAAATAGCATGGTGGACAAGTGGAATAGACTAGATGCAAGAGCAGGAAATGATTATAATGATCTTCTGTTTGATAAACCCAAAGAGTCCAGCTATTGGGATAAAAACTCTCTCTTTGATAAAAACTGCTGGGAAAACTGGAAGTTAGTATGGAAGAAACATAGATTAGACCAACACCTCACACACTATACCAAGATAAGAACCAAATGGATACAGTATTTTGACATAAAGAACAATACTCTAAGCCAATTAGGAGATCAAGGACTAGTTTACCTGTTAGATATATGTATAGGGATGCAGTTTATGACTAAGGAAGAGATGGAGAACATAACTAAAAATAAGTTAGATGATTTAGATTACATTAAATTAGAAAGCTTTTGCACAGGGAAAAAAAAAACATTGTAACCAAGATCAAAAGAAATGTATTAAACTGGGAAACTTTACAAATAATGTTTATGACAAAGGACTCATTTCTAAAATATACAGAGAACTGAGTCATATTTTTAGAAAAAAAAAGTCAATTCCCCAAATGACAACTGGTCAAAGATATGCAAATGCAGTTTACAGATGAGGAGATCAAAGCAATCCATAATCATATGAAAAATTGCTCTAAATCCTTACTTATTAGAGAAATGCAAATTAAAACTTCTCTGAGGTACCACCTCACACATCTCAGACTGGCCAATATGACCAGAAAAGGTAATGATCCTTGTTGGAAGGGTTGTGGGAAATCTGGGACACTATTACATTGTTGGTGGAGCTGTGAACTCATCCAAGCCTGGAGGGATTGGCATGAAATGATGCTGAGTGAAATGAGCAGAACTATAAAAACACTGTACACCCTAACAGCAGCATGGGGCCTATGATCAAACTTGATGGACTAGCTTATTCCATCAGTGCAACAATCAGGGACAATTTTCAGCTGTTTACAATGGAGAATGCCATCTGTATCCAAGAATAGCAACTGCTGAGTTTGGACAAAGACCAAGGACTATTACCTTAATTTTAGGGGTGAAAAAGCCCTGGTATCTTATTGTCTGATCTTGCTATCTCTTATACTTTATGTTTCTTCCTTAAGGATATTATTTCTATCTCTTCACAATCAATTTTTTGGATCAATGTGTACCATGGAAACAATGCAAAGACTGATAAACTGCCTTCTGTGGGGGGGGGGCGGGGGAAGGAAGTCAGATAAGGGGAAAAATTGGAAAACTCAAAATAAATAAAATCTTTATTTTAAAAAAGTAACTTCAGACAAAATAAAATACCTGGGAGTGTACTTGCCAATGCAGACTCAAAAACATTTTGAAGATGATTAAAAATCTCTTCTTCCAAAAATAAAATCAGATTTAAAACACCTGGTCAATCACCAAGTGCTCATGGATAGGTCCAGCTAATATAATAAAAATGACAATTCTACCCAAACTAAACTACTTGTTAAGCACCCTACCAAGCAAAATTCCAAAAAAAATACTTTAATGACTTAGGAACAGTTTTAAGTAAATTCATAAGGAGAAATAAAAAGTCAAGAATTTCCACGGATTCAATGAAAAAAAAAAGTTAAAAAGAAGGTGGCTTTACTATACCACATCTAAAATTATATTATAAATCATCAATCCTCAAAAATTTCTAGTATTGGCTAAGAAACAGAGTGGTGGATCTGTAATAGATGGTGCAATAGCAGGAAATGTTTATAGGAATCCACTGTTGGATAAAGCCAAAGAGTCCAGCTTTTGGGATAAAAACTCTTTCTTCAATAAAAAATTTTTAGGAAAATTTAAAGTTATTATTGAAGAAAGTTGGATTAGACCAACACTTCACCCCCTATACCAATATAAGATACAAATGGATACAGGCTTTAGACATAAAAAACAATATTATAAGCAAACTAGAAGATCAAATAGTAGGTTACCTGTCAGACCTATTGAAAGGGAAAAAAAAATTAAGGCCAAGGAAGAGAAAGAGAATATCATTCAAAACTAGATAATTTGGACTTGCATTAAATTAAAAGGCTTTTGCACAGATGAAATCACTGTAACAAATAGCAAAAGAAATGTAGTCAACTGAGTAATAATTTTTGCAACTAGTATTTTTGACAAAGGATTCATTTCTAAAATATAAAGAAACTAAGTCAAATTTTCAAAAACACAAGCCATTCCCCAATTGACAAATGGTCAAAGGATATACAAAGGTAATTGACAGCTGAGGAAATAAAAGCAGTCCATAGTCATAAAGAATTGCTCTAAATCATTACTTATTAGAGAAATGCAAATTAAAGCATCTCTGAGATACCACCTCACACCTCTCAGACTGGCCAATATGACCAGAAAGGACAATGATCAATGTTGGAAGGGATGTGGGATGTCTGAGACAAAAATACATTGTTGGTGGAGCTGTGAACTCATCCACCCTTTCTGGAGAACAATTTGGAATTATGCCCAAAGGGCAACAAAAATGTGCATACCTTTCCACCCAGCAATACCACTACTGGGTCTATACCCTGAAGACATTATGAAAAAGGGTAAAAACATCACTTGTACAAAAATATTTATAGCAGCCCTGTGTGGCAAAAAATTGGAAATTAAGTGAATGTCCTTCAATTGGGGAATGTCTTAACAAACTGAGGTATATGTATGGCATAGAATACTATTGTTCTATTTGAAACCAGGAGCAATGGCAATTCAGGGAAGCCTGGAAGGATTTGCATATACTGATGCTGAGAAAGATGAACAGAACCAGAGAACATTGTACACCCTATCAGCAACATGGGGTTGATGATCAACTTGATGGACTTGCTCATCCCTTCAGTGCAACAACCAGGGACAATTTTGAGCTATTTATAATGGAGAATACCATCTGTATCCAGAGAAAAGGTTATGGATTTTTGAACAAAGACCAAAGTCTATTACCATAAAATTAAATAAAAAAACTTTTATCTTATTACATAATTTTGCTATCTCATGCTTTATTTTTTCTTACCTAAGGATTTTATTTCTCTATTGTCATGTTCAACTGAGATCAATGTATAACATGCAACCAATATAAAGACTAACAGAATGCCTTCCGTGAGGGGGTGGGGCGAGGGAAGCAAGAATGGGGGAAAACTGTAAAACTAAAATTAAATAAAATCTTTCTTTAAAAAAAGAATAGGGAAGAAATATGATTGCAACTGCATTAAGATTTTTATGATGACAGTTTGTAGGATAACTTCGTAAGGAAGAAATGGAAATTGGAAAGCTATTCTACTAGTGCATGCATATATAATGAGGGCATTTATCATAGTAAATCTGGTTAGGAATAGCTCAATACAAATACCACAAGAAAGTCATAGATAAAATTAACATTCTGTGATTTGAGATAGAGTGGGAAGGATAGGGAGAACTTGAAGTTAACTCCTTGGATTTTCTCTATGGAATCTGAATGCTTATCTTTAAGCAATGAAAAGTAGATAAGATATTTGCCCAGATATTGTATTAGGAATAAAGTAAGCAAAAAAAAGATTAAAAATTTAGGGAACCAAAAGAATGAGAGTGACAGATGACATATTAACAAATTACCTACCTTAGACTTTAGAGTGAATATTTGCTGATAGCCCTAAAAACTAATGCATGGATAAATCCCTCAGTCATGTTACTTTTGCCATTGCAAACCAGTGCTCAACCCTATGTACCATATTCCAATTTGCAATAATGTTATCAGCTAGAAGGCATACTATCCAGAAAAAAAAAAGTCTTAAAGGGGATAGTTCCATGAGAATCATTATAATACATTAATATATTTCTGCATCTTAATTCAGTTGACCATTTCACATTTTCTCATCTGTTGTTAAAACAAAAATTACAATAATTAACATAACTGGAAGGAATTTTAGGGTTCACTTAGGAAGAATAATCAAAAACAAAAAGCAAATAATCTCTTCATTTTAAATTTAATAAATCTGAGTTCCCCAAAGGTCACACAATTAGTAAATAATTGAACCTGAATATGAACATAGGTCTGCTATCTTAAAATCAAGTTCTCTTTCCACTACTCTATTTCTTCTCCCTGTTTTCATTCTACTGCTCTGTACTAGATACTTATTTCCTTTCTTAGACATTTTCCCTTTGGTTTCATGCCCCAGAATCCTCTGTACCCTTCTCTATGGGTCCTTGAAATTCTAAGAATTACTTGGTTTTTTATTTCAAATGTGCATTAACCTCACTGTGGTTTGTCTAAAAAAAGAAGAAAAAACAGTTCAAATCTAGCCAGTCACACTATAATTTTGACTTAAATGGTAAAACAAAATAAAAAAAAAATAGCTTCTTGATACCTCTTCAAGTCTTTGTTAAAGTCCGTTTTTCTGTACTCTTATCTTATCTTCACCATCACATTTATCCTGTTTGGTGAGAATATTCTTTTTTCTTTCATAAGTTATTTGAATTTAATCTATTCTTACTTTAGGAATTTAATAATATAAAATTTAATTTAAGAAAGTTTTCTTGAATGTCAAGTAGCTCAAAGATTTTTTGGGATTCTCTTAAAAATGTTTTAAATCCAAGCTTCCCTCATTTTAATGTTGTTAATGTTGCAACTGTATAACCAATTATTTTTTAGGGTGATAAAACAATGACATATTAATTCTTGCCGTTTAATTTGCATTTCCTTTGGGGAAAGGTGCTTGCCTATATCAATAAAATTCCAAATATTGACCATGAGATTATTAGTTCATGTCCATATTATGTTGCTTGATAAAAAAGATGTTAAAATATATTTAAATCTAGTTAGTTTAACTATTGCTACACAGAAATAGTTTTAATGTTAATTGAACATAGGACTCACTTATTTATGAACATAAGATCCAATTTGATTTCAACATATGGTTCCAATGTTAAGGCTCCAATTTATAGATAGAATTAGGAAGATCATCTCAAGAAAATGGAATATGCAAACTTGATTATTGATTTATATAGTAAAGACACATTTTTGTTGCTATTCTATAATTATATTTATATACAATATTACATATTTTTATGCAACTTGTAGTCTTTTTAATTTAATGGTCTAATAAATACTGATTTATTAAATCCAAACAATATTCTATATAAATAAGAATGAGAGAATTTCTTACATAGAATATATGTAAATCCTATTACAAAGATCTAATTAACTCATCCTTTAATTGAAACATATCACAGAATAACATAGCAATTAGAAGATTTGCTAAAATAAAATGAGCCATAGTCCTTTCACAATTCCATGATTTTTATGAAACAAAAACAACGCTAATGAAATAAATCAATAACAATAAGTTCATGATGGACACATGAAAAGGATAAACATAATTAATTAGTGAGTACTTGCATCTTTATCTTAATTACTTTTATTCCGACTTAGTCTTCTTTTTCATATACAAATTATTATTTTCTCATTTTCTCTTTTTTCTTCTAAGAGTTACAGTGACTAAAGCAGAGAATTCTTGAAAAATGTTCCAAGTAGAACAAAGTGCCACCTGCCATATTAACCCAACTTTAGTATTCTGAAACAACATTCATTATTCATCATATAATATTTTCTAAAAGATTGCTTGGTTAGAAAGTTTTAGGCAAAGAAATATTGAGATAATAATTGAAAATAAAAAATAATAAAAGTAATACATAATCCAAAATAAAAAGGAAAAGATAAATTCTGGAAAAATAAGTGGGATTCTTTGTCAAAGGAGTGGCTCAGACTATGGATGTGAATTACTATATGCATTCATATAAAGTTTCTCTCTCAGCTTAGTATCGTTAATTTTTTTCTTTATGTTTGAAGGTTATACTACCTGTGTAGTTTATAATTATGCTTGTTGGAATTTATAAATTCAGATTTTGAAGCCATCCAAATAGATATGTCTGGAATTTTTCCATGGATCTACTGGGTATACTCCAAGGTTACTACCTAAAGGAGAGTGGAAGAGAAACTCACATTTCTGTTAGGAAATATTCTGATTAAGACAATATATTAAGCATAAAAAAATTTATTAATTGCAGCCATAGCATTTCTTAGAAGAAATTTTATAGCTCTTAATTCATGCATGAAAAAACTATAGAGTCGATCAAAGAATTGTACATCAACTGAAAAAGCCATAAAAATAGCAAATTAAAATCCCTTTAAATGCTATATTAAAAATTCTGAAAATCAAAGATTAATGAAATTGAAAGTAATTTATATATGAATGTGCATTTCTGATTTTAATGCATTTTAAAAAGAGAGCTCCTGGTTATTCAAAATAGATATAATAAATAAGAAATAATGCACAGATAAATTAAAAATTAGGGTAAGGGAAAAGTATGACATTTCATCAATGAAAAGAGAAGCAAAATATCAAGGAAGGTAATAAATGACTTAAGGTTTGGAATAAGTTTCAGATTGGTATTCAGAAAACTACTTCCTGTTGACTTTCTTGTGAACTCTTTGAGCAACCTAAGAAATGTCACTTTTCCTTAATTTCCTCAGTGTCAATATATGGATCTCTCTCTCTCTCTCTCTCTCTCACACACACACACACACACACACACACACACACACACACACACACACACACACACACTCTTTCTGTCTCTCATCAAGCTATTATAAATATCAAATAATTTGTACCGGAGAAAATACCTGGAAAATTATGAATTCAACAAAATATTCAATATTTTATTTTGTGTGTATATAGATACATGTATATGCATGCATTTGTTTGTTTCTGTATACAATTTATGCCAGACTGAACAGTGAGCAGTTGAATTTGAATGTAGAAGCTCATTTTTAAGACTTGAATATGTTGAAAGTGCTGGTTATTGTAAGAACTTAGATATTTCATGGCAAAGAAGTGATACACAAATATTCCCCCCACATATAATGGAATTGGTGATTTTTTTTCTTTTTTTCATCCCCTGAAGTTGTATATTTCGTTAAAAATATCTTATCTTCTAGGGACTCATTAAAATTTTATTAAGTATTACATATTAAATGGATGATATCTTTCAGTTCACCAAATATTATAACATTATTATTTCTTCCATTCTTCTTGTCATAAAAAAACACACCTGGAACAAACTCTTATTGAGACCAGTTATAGTAATCTTTAAAAAAATTTAGGGTAAGAAGACTACCAGTGTATCTCATTAAGAAAATCAAGAAAAAGTTCCATATTTGCTTGCTAACTTCAATTTGTCATGCCACACAATTAGAGAATTAGATAATTTCAAAGAACATGCAGTTGATGAATTAGAATCAACAATGTAGGACATAAAAATTTTAAATCTTTAAGGCAGAATTCTATCTACTAATATTCAGCTTGCTACAGGGCATTAAAACTTTTGAGCCCCAAAACAGTTCTATTGCGTAGAGGATATATTTTTGTACACTTTATAAATGAAGAAATTGAGATTTAGAAAGCTTCTTTAACTGACTCATATTTTCCAACTATTAAGCATGAGAGACAGAACTCTATGTTAGGAACTTCTAATTAACATTACAATGTTTTTATCACTGTCAATATGCCACATTGTCTCTAACATTTTTTTCTGGTTATGGCAACAAAGGTAAATTTAGGACAATTTAATTTTACTTTTCTAGAGACAGTATCATAAGCAAAAATAAAATAGGAGTGGATAAATATGGGAAAGGAATCACCTAAGAAATCATAGAATCATAGAGATAAGATATGGTATCATGTAGGAGAATTTCATCACTCTATAGAGGTGAAAAAAGTCAGGTAAATTAAATGATATCCAAGATCTCAGAGTTGTTATATGGAATATTGGCTAATGTAATAGATTCTATCTACAAATTGAGAAATCCATTTGCTATATTATATATCTAAGAAGGATGCCCTTAATAATTCTGATAGTTTTTTTTTTTGCAATTGACAATAAGGATTTTATGACTTAATGAATTTTCAACATGTGGTTATCATGTATATTTCTTTCTATTTCCCATTAACTTTTCTCTAGAGGTCTATAATATCTAACTTTCATAATATTCTGTTACTGTCTTTAACTATTTTTTTCTTTTTGCTGTTAGATTTATTTAGTTCTGAGAGGAAAATGTTTAGGTCCCCCCACTAGTAATATTTTCTTGACTATTTTTCACCTGTAATATATTTAATGTTTTCTTTAAGACTTTAAATGTCACCCCATATCCCATGCTATTGTCTATGACACCTTATAGAGAGATGTCTCCCTTATCTCATTTGATTATGTTCATTTTTACTTTGACTTTATTTGAAATTATGTTTACTAGACAAACTATTTTTCTCTACAATTTTTTCACATTATTACAATAGTCTTATTGTAAAAGTAAACATAATTCTCCCTTCCCCCTCAAAGGTAGAAATTTCAAGAAAAAGAAACTGAGAGCAAAAAGAATACTTCAGGCTGTATTCAGGTACTATTGGTTCTGTCTTTGGTTTGGATCACATTCTTTATCAGAGGTCCACATCAGAGAAGTTACTTCAATATTTTTTCCCAGAGTTGCTAATGCTAGCTGTATTTCCTTCCCATCCCCATTTATTCTATTTTCTCTCTTCTTACACCATAGTACTCCTCAAAATTGAGTTGTATATGACTACCCTCTCCTACAGTATTCCCTCTCTTCAATTACCGACACCCGCTCTCCTCTTGCCTTGCCTTCTTTCTCTCATGCCTTTTCTCTCCTTTTTTTCCTCTAGGGTAAATAGATTTCTTTTTTTTTTAGTTTTGGCAAGGCAAATGGGGTTAAGTGGCTTGCCAAGGCCACACAGCTAGGTAATTATTAAGTGTCCGAGACCAGATTTGAACCCAGGTACACCTGAATCCAGGGCCGGTGCTTTATCTACTGCAACACCTAGCCAACCCAGTAAATACATTTCTATTCCATAGTAGCTGTATATATTTTTTCCTCTCTGAGCTACTTCTGATTAGAAAGAAGGCTCATTCACTCCCTGTCATCTACCCCCTTCACTTAATTGCAAAAGCTTTTTCTTATCTAACAAGAATGCCATTACTAATTCTGATTGTTTTGTGCAATTGGCAATAAGAGTTTTATGTCCTAATTAATTTTCAACATGTGGTTACCATCAATATTTCTTTGTATTTCCCATTACCTTGTCTATAGAGGTCTGAAATATCTAACTTTTATAAAATTTTATTAATGTCTTTAATATAATATAATATGAAATGTTATATGATATGATATGATATGATATAATGTGATATGATATCATGTAATGTAATGTAATATAATTAATATGATATAATGTGAAGTGATATAATGTAATTAATATAATGTAATATAATGCAATATAATATAATGTAATTAATATAAGACAATATAAGATAAGAGAATATAAGATAATAGAATACAATACAATATAATGTAATAAAATGTAATATAATCTAACGTATTGTAATGTAGTATAGTATAGTATAGTATAGTATAGTATAGTATAGTATAGTGTAGCATAGCGTAGCGTAGCGTAGCATCGCTTAGTGTAGCATAGCATAGCATAGCATAGCATAGTATAGTATAGTATAGTATAGTATAGTATAGTATAGTATAGTATAGTATAGCATAGCGTAGTATAGTGTAGTATAGTATAGTATAGTATAGCGTAGTGTAGTAGAGTAGAGTAGAGTAGAGTAGAGTAGAGTATGGTATAAAATAGTATAATAGAGTATAATATAATATAATACAATATAATGATACAATACAATGCAATATAGTAGAATATAGTAGAATAGAATAGAAAGAATAGAACAGAATAGAATAGAATAGAATAGAATAGAATAGAATAGAATAGAACAGAACAGAACAGAACAGAATAGAATAGAACAGAATAGAATAGAATAGAATAGAATAGAATAGAATAGAATAGAATAGAATAGAATAGAATAGAATAGAATAGAATAGAATAGCATACATATCTCAGTCCATTCTACTTTTCCTTTCCCTTCCTCCCAGTACATTCCCTTCTAGACCATTAACACTATTGTCATATTCAGCTCCCTCCCTTGCCTTATCAGTACTTTCTCCTTCCAATTGCCCAAATAAATGAGAAAGTAACTATGAGTTATCAGTATCATCTTACCATACAAGAATAAAAACAATTCAACATCAGTAAGTTCCTCATAATTTGCCCTCCCCATCCATCTTTTCTTGGCTTCATCTGAGTCCTGTACTTGAAAAATCAAACTTACTGTTCAGCTCTGGCAATTTCAACAGAAAAAATTTAAATTCCCATATCTAATTAAATGTTCTTCTTTTCCCCTGAAAGAGAATATTCAGTTTTGCTGAGTAGCTGATTCTTTGGGGTTTTTTTTTTTAGGTTTTTGCAAGGCAATGGTGTTAGGTGGCTTGCCCAAGGCCACACAGCTAGGTAATTACTAAGTGTCTGAGACAGGATTTGAACCCAGATACTCCTGACTCCAGGGCCGGGGCTTTATCCACTGTGCCACCTAGCCACCCCTGATTCTTTGTTTTAATCCAAGCTCTTTTGCCTTTGAAAATAGACTACAAACCTAAAAGCCCTCAATGAAAAAACTGCCAAATTCTGATTGTAACTTCATGATATTTCAATTGTTTCTTTCTGGCTGCTTGTAATATTTTCTTTTTGACATGGTAGTAATGGAATTTGGTTATAATATTCATGGAAATTGTTATTTTGGGATCTCTTTCAGGAGGTGATTGGTGGATTCCCTCAATTTCTATTTTACCCTCTGTTTCTAGGATACTAGGGCAATTTTCCTGAAGAATTTCCTTTAAAATGAATTGCAGGCTCTTTTCCTGGTAATGAATTTCAGGCAGCCCAATGATTTATAAATTATCTCTTCTAGATCTGTTTTAGAGGTCAATTGTTTTCCCAAAGAGGCACTTCACACTTTCTTCCAGGTTTTCATTCTTTTGGTTTTGTTATATTATTTCTTGATTCCTCATAAAGTCATCAGCTTCCTATAGCTCCATTCTACATTTTTTTTGCAAAGCAGTGGAGTTAAGTGGCTTGCCCACTGCCAGACAGCTAGGTAATTATTAAATGTCTGAGGCTGGATTTGAACTCAGATACTCCTGACTCCAGAGGCGGTGCTCTATCCACTGCACCACCTAACCGCCCCTCCATTCTACATTTGAAGGAGTTATTTTCTTCTACTTGCTTCCTTACCTTCTTTTCCATGTAACCAATTCTTTTTCATAAGGCATTCTTCTTCTCATTAACCTTTCTTATTTTACCTAAACTGGTTTTTAATTTTTTACCTCCTTCAGCAAAATGCTGATTTCATTCTCATTTTTAATCACAATTTTCCCTCTACTTCCCTTATTTGAGTGTCAAAATCTTTTTTTGAGCTCTTCCATAGTCTAAGTCCCATTCATATTTTTCTCAGAGGCTTTGGTTAAAGAAACTTTCTTCTGAGTCTATATTTTTATCCTCCACTGGGCCAAAGTAATTATATATGTTCAAATGTTTTTTTCTTTTATTGTTTGCTCATTTCCTCAGTCTCTGACTTCATTTTAATTCTTGATTATGGTATAGCTCTGCTTCCAGGGTGGAGGACAGACTTTCCCAAGATGTTGAGGATTTTTGTGGCTGTTTTAGGGATACCCCACTCCTGGGACATCAATTCCTGAAAGATTCTGTGCTCTAGACTGTGGATCATCATGAGCAATCTCCTCTGCTCTGGAACTGTGGGGAGGGGCCCTCCTCTGCAATGACTGTATACAAAGCCACACTGCAACCTGGATCTGAGTATGAGTAAGTTACAGTCCTGCCCCAGGGATAGTGAATAGACCACTGCAGCTTCCTGGACTCCCTCACCATCTGTGAATTGAGTCATCTGGAAGTAGTTGTTGACTGGCCCCACAGGCCACATTCTGGTTCCTAGGGCCAGGTCTATGCAACCACTCTGTTGCAGCAGAGTTTTTCCATTGACCTTCCAAGTTGTCCTTGGCAATCTCTGGGCTTAAAGGTCTGGAAACCACCCTAGTCTCATTGATACAAGTGCCCCATGAACTTTTCTTGGATTCAGTTTACTCCCAGGGCCAGCACAGTCCATTATCCTGCAGTCCTTTACAACATAGTTGGAACAGATCATTTCTACTGAACTTCAAGTTGTCTTGAGCAGGAAATGTGTTTCACTGAGTCTTTATATGGGTTCTGTTACTCTAGAATTTGTTTAGAAACATAATCTAAATTTGAAGTGATATAAGAGAGAACTTCTGCGAATTCCAGTCTTGATTCCACAATCTTGGTTACATTCCTAGACATTCTCATTTTTAAAGTTCATCTGAAGCATAATAGCTTCTGTTCCATTCCCTTAAGTTTAGTGTGTTGAATTGCACATAAATATAAACATGCATCTATACTTTCTATCTATCTAGCTAGCTATATATATATATATATATATACACATGTGAATGCACATTCATGAAAAGTCATCTCTAAAATTTTAACTTTATAACACTACTGAATTGTTCATTTTCATAGTTAACTATCTTTTGTTACCATTACTTCTTTCACTGATTAAAAGAATTTAAATTTCAAAAGAAATTCTTAGCTCAAAAGAAATGTGAATTTATGGCCTTTAAAGGTTTAAAATCTTGAATAAAGCAAACTGTATTGAAGTGGAAGTTAATTTATGACTATTTCTTTTGTATTTTTAGGGGTGTTTTGCAAGGCAAATGGGGTTAAGTTTTTGCCCAAGGCTACACAGCTAGGTAATTATTAAGTGTCTGAGACCGGATTTGAACCCAAGTACTCCTGACTCCAAGGCCAGTGTTTTATCCACTATGCCACCTAGATGCCCCAATGACTATTTCTTAAAAGAAATTATAGTGCATGATGTATACAGAAATCTCTTTCAAGCATTCAAAATGGTTTAGTCTTTGATTTTTCTTATTTTGTTTGTGCATGGAGTGTGAAATTTTTATAAGCTGTTTTTATTTCCTTAATATGTTCAAATAGGATACTATGTCCCAATGCTATAAAACTGCCACATTTTGCTATAGTTTTCACGTGTTATTATTTTTATTTCACCATGAAGATAATGAAATTGAGAATGTAAGTGACTTTTTCCAAAGCTATATTGAGCATAAGATATTATAAATACGATTCATATTCATAGGTATGTATAACTAAATGTATCTGAGAATTCACATTCCTTAGTTTTCCATGTATTGATGAGGAAATTGGAATGCAAATGGCTTCAGTGGATGCTTGAGTTTAACCAGCTGCTAAGCAAATTGTAGTCTCCCAATTCTGAGGAAAAAAAAATTCTAAATTCAAGTATCTCAGTCCAGATTTCAAACAAAATTCTTTATCAGCTATTAGATGCAATATATATGTATGTATTACAAGTACTGAAATTTGATATCCAAAATAAAATTATTTGATTAACTCATTTAAACTAAAACTAGAAACCATATAATATAATGAGAAACTCACTGTATTTGGAATCAGAGATACTTCAATTGAATTCTTTAATCTCACTTTTGCGATTTATGTGACAATGGGTAAGAGACCCTGAATTTTCTTTGCTAAAAATTGGATTTTTACAAGATTATCTCTAAGATACTGTCTAGTTCTAAATATATGATCCCTTAAGTTTTAATGAATGACTGAGTTCTTCTCAAATTTAAAAGTGAGAATTAAATTGAGATTCTTTGTTAAAGAAAAACATAGCAATTGAATTTGGTTTAAGTTTTTTGAGATATGCAGGATTCTTCTGGGCTCTGAGAATTGGAGACATGAAAAAAGCAATGCTTACTTGAAAAGAGCCTAAGTTTTACTAGGTATACATTGTACTGTGGCATATTGCTGTTATGAAGAAATATTTATATTAGATGGAGGTGGAAATTATATAGTTAGGTAGTTTGGTGCCATATTATGAATAACAGTAAATGCCTTGGGAAGGATAATGAATTTTACACCATAAAGAATAAATTGTTTTTTGAACAGGTAAATGACATACTTAAAGTAAAATTTAAAAACATGAGGCATTGTATTGGTAATAATTGGTCTAAAAGTTATCAAAAAGGTAAAACATCTAAGAGATTGGTGTGTAGTGGTAGGAACTACAAAAGCCATGAAAAAAAGAGAAGTAAATTTAATTTCAAGGAAAAATCTGGAAGACCATGACAACTAAGTAACTATGATAGCTTAAAGACAAAGAACAAAAGTAGTTTTTATTTTTCTCAACATCTATAAGGAAATGCTATTATATTTAATGGGTAGAGGAATTATATATAAGGAAATGCGTTTTAGCTTTTCAATAATACTTATTCATTTGAAAAGGGAACTTCCAGGGTGGATCCAAGATGGTAGCTTGAAGCTAACATTACCCCTGAGCTTCGCTCTACCAAAGATAAATGAAGTCTCTGCACTTAAATTCAATTTACAGATCCCTAGCAAGAAAAAAGATATGTTTCAAAGAAGTTTTCAATGGTAGACATCATGGAGACTCCTCAGTGAAGGAATGTCTCTTTGGGTGAAAAGGGGAAATAAACCTAGAAGACGGGGGGAGGAGAAAAACCAGTGGGAGACTTAGCTGTGATGCAGTTTATGTTCCTACAGGTTGACAACAGAAGAGAGCCCACCAGCTAGATAGCAAACCAACATGGAGCGTACCAGGACTAGCTCAGGAACAACAACCACTAAGGCATGAAATGGACATAAAGGAGGAAAACAATTCTCTATAAAAGCAAGGACTGTGTTGCATAAACCACATCTTGAACAACAACAAGCAATAGATTCAAACCAAGCCCCAACATAAAAAGCTTTGATCTAAACTACTATACCCCAGGAGCAGAGCTAAAGTAACAAAGATGAGCAAAAAAACTCAAAGATTGCTCACTACAGAAAACTAATTTACAGACAAAGATGATAATAATGCCATATCAGAAGAAGAAATAAATGAAAAATCATTGAACTTAAATCAAAAAGCTCATCAAAGGGCTCAAAAATGTTTAAAAACCAAATAAGAGAGGAAGAAGAAAAATGCAAAAAAGAAATGAGAGTCATGCAGGAAAATTATGTAAAATTTACCAGTTTTCAACACCTTTAAAAAAGAAATTCAACAAGTAATTGAGGAAAATAAGAGCCTAAAAATTAGAATTAAACAATTCGAAAACAACAAATCTAGTAACTACAAGATTCCATCAAACAAAATAAAAAGGTTGAGAAAAATTGAAGAAAACATAAAATACCTTTTAGGAAAGCCAAATGAACTGGAAAATAGATGCAGGAGAGATAATCTATGAATGATCAGACTACCAGAAAACCTAGATCAAACAAAGAACCTAAAAACAGCATGCAGGATAAAACTGTCCAAATCTGTTAGAACAAGAAGACAATACTGAAAGAATACATAAAAGCCCTCCAGAAAAAGACCACTAGATTTAAATTCCAAGGGCTGTTATTAAACAAATTCCAGAACCCTGAAATAGAGGGGAGAATACTGTAAGCAGCATAAAGAAAATAATGTAAATATAAAGGGATCACAATCAGGCTCATAGGACCTAGCAGTCTCATCATTGAAGGGCCAGAAGACCTGCAATAACATATATAAGGGGGCAAATGATTTCAGATTCAACCCATAATTAAGTACCCTGGAAAATTCAGCATTTACTGTCTGGGAAAAAATGGATATTCAGTGAAATGGAAGACTTCAAGAATGTAATGACACAAAGACAGTAAATGAAGAGGGAATTCAATTGCCAAATACATGACACACAAGACTTACATAAAAAGGTAAAATTTGAAGAAAAATAAAACAAAACAAATATTGGCCAAAATCATCAAACTGTATACAACCTTAAAAGTGAAGATATAATACTTCTAAGTCTTGAGAACATTACTTTCTTAGGAAAATTAAAAGGCTGACTGTAATTAAAGAGTTTGTACTAAAAGGTTATGGGTATAGTTGGATGTTGACTTGCCACTGAAAAGGTCCAATATGATAACACTATGTTTGACAAAAGCCCTGATGAAAATCAGGGGTGTTAACTCTAAAATTAATTGTCTCATAATCTTTGATCTACTTTAATTCTGCTGTGCTAATAAAGATTAGCACTTTCTCTGAATAAGGCATCATAAACTGGGAAATCCTGAATCAATGACTCCCATAACTTGCAGTCAACAGGATTTGGGGGTGGCTAGGTTGCACAGTGGATAGAGCACTGGCCCTGGAAGCAAGAGTACCTGAGTTCAAATCCGGCCTCAAGCACTTAATAATTACCACATTGTGTGGCTTTGGGCAAGCCACTTAACCCCATTGCTTTGCAAAAAAAAAAAAAAGAGAAAACAAAAAACAGCATTTGACTTAATCCTTGATTCACTGAACAAGTATTCTGGGTGAGGGAGGGGGTGAGTAAAGGTGAGAGAAAATAGACCTGGGAGAGGGTTACAAGTAGTTTAAGAAATAATTTTTGTTTGGATAATATTTTATCTCATAAGGAGGATTGTGTATCCTTGGATTTTTCTTGGAAATGAGGTAGTGTAAAAAATAATTTCAAATATGATTTGATATCATTTGAGACAATTCTTATGAATAAATCAAACATTCGATTTGTGATGATACTTTGATAACACCAAGTTTATAAAGTAATCCAATGGTCAAAATGTGATTGATGATAACTGATTAATAGGACTTAAGTGATAAATGACATCAGGTAAAAAAGGCACAAAATGTATCATTGTAGAGAGAAAGAAGGGAGAGTGTGCACACTGAGCAAATTCTATTCAATAGATTTATCCCCTAGAAGGAATAAGCTACATTTTCACTTGAGTTTAAAAATCTATCCTAACCTACAGAGAAGGGCGGGGGAAGGAGGAAGGGAAAGATAAGGGAAGAAGGGACACATAAATTGGAAAGCAAAAGTATAAATGAAATTAAACTTAAAGTTAAATTATAAAAGAAAAGTTAAAGGGGAAAAGGAGTAAAACTTTGGCGAAAAGGAATAGGAGGAAAGGATTGAGAAAAATAGCACAGAAGGAAATAGCGAATTCCAAAACTTAACTGTAAATGTGAATGGGATGAACTGTGCCATAAAAACTGAAAAAAAAAATGGCAGAGTGGGAAAAATCAGAATTCTACAAGATGCTCTTTACAAGAAATACATTTGAAGCAGAAAGATACACCCTGGGCAAAGTTAAAAGGATGGAGCAAGATATAATGCCTCAGATGAAATAAAAAAAATCAGGGTTAACAATAAAGATCTAAGATAAAGTAAAAACAAAAAGCAATGTCATTAAAAGGGATTTTGTTAAAAGCACCATTGGTAATTATTCAATAGCATTACTAAACATGTATGCATCTAGTGGTACTATGTCCAAATTCCTAGAGGAGAAGCTGAGTGAATTATAAGGAGACCTACACAGTCAAACTCCAATAAAGGGGGACTTCAACCTCTTTCTCTCAGAACTAGATATATCTAACCAGAATAAATGAAGAAGGTATGAATTACAAGATGTGGTGTTGAATGAAGGGAGCAAAACCAAAAGAATAATGCACACATTATTGTGGGAGTGTCCTAATAATACTTAAAGCTCAGGAAGTACCCCAAAACCAGGGCAAAGGCTGGGGAAATGAGTAAACAGAAAAAGAAGGAACCTGATCATAAAAAATTACCTGGGTCCCATGCAGGACCAAAACACATCATAAGAAGATGAGAAATTTCCAGCTTCTGCATGTAAGTCCTCCAAGAAAGATAGAAGTTGGTCTCAGGATATTTCAGAGCTCAAAAAAATATATGAAAATTCAAGTAATGGAAGTAGAGAAAAATTAGGAAGAGAAATGAGGGAGATGCAGGAAAAACATGAAAACCAAAGTCAACAGCTTAGTCAAGGAGATCCAAAAATTTGCTGAAGAAAATAACCTATGAAAAACTAGTTTAGGTCAAATGAAAGAAAACAGTTAAAAAATTAATGAGGAGTAACATACTTCATTTTATTTTATTTCTTTTGAGAGAGGAAAAAATGTACTTCAGTCTATGATCAGATTCCAATGGCTGCCTCTGTTTCTTTCTTTATTATAAGTCCACCAGAGAAGTTGCTTCAATATTTTTCTCACAGTTTCTATTAATACCTGTATTTCCCTCCACTCTATTCCTCCCCATTCTCATTTAGTCTATTCTCACTCTCCTTTCATCCTGGCCCTGTCCAAAAGTGTGCTGAATCTGAGTACTCTCTCCCTCAATATTCCCTCTCTTCTATCACCTATTCCCCCCCTTCCTTCACCCCATTCCTTCTTATCCTGTCTGTTCTTCTTATTTTTCTCTAGGGTAAGATCGATTTCCTTGCCCTATTAAGTGTGTATGTTATTTCCTTTCTGAGACATTTCTGATGAGAATGTAGGCTCACTCATTCCCCCTTTACTTCCGTCTTTCCATTTCATTGAAAAAGCTTTTTCTTGACACTTAGGTGAAATTTCTTATGTTCTTTTTCATCACCTTTTCCTTCTTCCCAGACCTTTCCTTTATCACTAATTGACTCCATCATTTTACTATTAAATACCACTCCTTCCTATGTCCTATCTATATATACTCCTTTTAACAGCTCTTATAAATGAGAAAGTTTATATGAGTTATCAATATCTTCTTCCCATGAAGGAATGCAAACAGTTCAATATCATTAAGTTCCTGATAGTTAGTATTTCTCTTTCACCCCCTCTATGGTTCACTGTAGTCCTGTACTTGGAGATCAAACTTTCTGTTCATTCCTGGTTGTTTTTTTTTCTTAAGTTTTTTTGTAAGGAAAACGGGGTTAAGTGGCTTGCCCAAGGACACACAGCTAGGTAATTATTAAGTGTGTGAGACGAGATTTGAACCCAGGTACTCTTGACTCCAGAGCCAGTGCTTTATCCACCACGCCACCTAGCCTCCCCCTTCTATGCCACCTACACGCCCCCTTCTGGTTGTTTCAATAGGAAAGTTTGAAAGTCCCCTGTTTCGGTGAAAGCCCATCTTTTTCCCCCGAAAGAGGATGCTCACTTTTGCTGGGTAGTTGACTGTCTGTTGTAAACCAAGATCTTTTGCCTTCCAGAATATCATATTCCAATTCCTACCAATCATTAATGCAGGTGCTGCCAGATCCTGTGTAATCATGTCTATGGAGTCTCAGTAGTTGAATTTTTTATTTCTGGCAGCTTTTAGAATTTCCTCTTTGATTCAGGAGTTTTGTAATTTGGCTGTAATATTCCTGGAAGTTTTTCTTTGGGGATCTTTTTCAAGATATGACCAGTGAATTCTCTTGATTACTATTTTACCCTCTGTGCCTAGGATCTCAGGGCAACTTTGATGTATAATTTCTTGAAAAATATAGTCTAGGCTCTTCTCCTGGTCTTGGCTTTCAGATAGCCCAATAATTTTTAAATTTTTTCTTCTGGATCTGGTTTCAAGTTTGCTTTTTTTTCCAATGAGATATTTCACATTTTCTTCTAATTTTTGGCTTTTTGGAAGAGTTTTATTCCTTCCTTATTTCTTGCAAACTGACCAGCTTCCTTTATTTCCAGTCTGCTTTTGAAGGAGTTATTTTCTTCAGAGAGCTTTTTTATCTCCTATTCCAGCTGGCAAATTACTTCTTTTTAAGGCATGCTTCTTCTTCTTATTTCCCTTTTGTTTGACTTTTTCCATTAGGCCTAAACTGGTTTTTAACATATTATTTTCTTCACTATTTTTTGTTTATCTTTCACCAAGCTTTTGATTTGGTTTTTATGATTTTTCTGCATTACTCTCATTTCTCCTCCAAATTTTTCCTTGATCTCCTTTAATTGCTTTGCAAAATCGTTTTGAACTCATCCATAGTCTAAGCCCGTTTTCTATTCCTCTTTGAGATTTTGGAAACAGAAGCTTCAATTTTGTCATCATCTGAGTATGTGTTTTGATTTTCTATGGAACTAAAGTAATTTTTTATGGTCAGATTCTTCTTTTCCTGTTGTTTACTCATTTTCTCAGCTCAAGGGAACACTTCCAAGGCTTTGGGGGTATTTTGGGGGCCACCCCACTGGGACATTTATTCTTCCAAGATTTGATGCTCTCTTGCCTGTGCTTTCATATGTAGATAGACACTGTACTTCCCTCTGCCCTCGGGCTATAGGGAGGAATCTTGCTTGGTTACTTAGTATGGAAGCCCAAACTGCAACCTCAATCTGAAAGTAGGCTCACAGGGAGAGTGGAAAAATCTCTGCAGACTTTCATTATCATCTCTGGGTATGCAAGCTGTTCTCTCCAGATTCTCACTGCAGATTCTATGGCCAGTGCTCACTCATTCCACACTCACTCTAGTGTAGCAGCATTCTCTCATCACCCCTTCAAGCTGTTGCCAGTGATGTCTGGACTGGGGTGGACTGGGCTGTGCTGTGGTCTCAACTTTTTTTCAGCCCCCAGTCCTGGTGAAACCCACCTTTCCCATGGAACTTCTAAGTTATCTTAGACTGGGAAAAATTATCGCTCATTTTTCCTGTGTGTTCTGCCCCTCTAAATTTTGGTCACAGGCATCATTTGTTTGGTGTTTTTTTTTTTTTTTTTTTTGGAGTCTAGGGGGAAGGAGTTCCTGGGAAATGCTGCCTTCATGCAGCCATCTTGGCTCCTGAGAAAAATACTTTAAATAGCAGAATTGGTCTGATAGAAAAGGAGGGTAGAAAGTTCTCTGAAGGAAAAAAATTCTTCAAATGTAGAATGGAGCTAAAGGGAGCCAATGACTTTGTGAGGAATGAAGAGACAATAAAACATTCAAAAGACTGAAAAACTAGAAGAAATCATGAAACATTTCATTGATAAAGCAATGGATCTGGAAAATAGAACCAGAAGAGCCAATTTAATAATTATTGTACTACCTGAAAGCCATGATCAGGAAAAGAGTCTTGAATTCATTTTTAAAATAATTCTACAGGAAATTTGTACTGATATCATAGAAGTAGAGGGAGGGCAAAATAGAAATTGAGAGAATCTGCTGATCTCCTACAGAAAGGGATCCAAAAATAATAATAACCCCAGGAATCTTATAACCAATTTCCAGAACTCCAAAGTAAAAGAGAAAATACTACAAGTATCCAGACCAAACAATTCAAATATTGTGGTGCTGCAGTCAGGAACATGAAGGACTTAGCATTAATGGTTTGGAGGACTCAGAATTTGATATTCTGGAAGGCAAAGAGCTAGGAATGCAACCGAGAAGCAACTACTGAGCAAAGCTGAACATCCTTGTCCAGGAGAAAAAAAATTTGACTTTCAATGAAATGGGAATTTCAAGTGTTCCTGTTGAAACATCTGGAAAGTTTGATCTCCAAGTAAAGGACTCAGATGCAGCATAGAGAGGGTGGACAAGAAGGGTAAATTATGAGGGATTTAATGATGATTTGCATGTATTCCTGCCCAGGAACATGATACTGATAGTAATCATATAAACCTTCTCATTTATTAGAGCATAAGAAGGAGTTTATATAGACAAGGCCAAAGAGGGAGCTGAATATGAAAATATAATATATTTTCAAATGGAGTCAATGGGTGTAAAGGAAATTTACAGGGAGAAAGGAAAGGAGAGTAGAATAGACTAAAATATTCCATGTAAAAGAGTCAAGAAATAGGTTTTGCAATGGTATGGAAGTATGGAAGATGAGGGAGATTGAGAGAGCCTTCAATTTCATCAAAAATGGCTCAGAAAGGATAACACATATATGCATAATAGGGCAAAAATAATCTAGATGGGAAAAAGAGAGAAAAGGGGAATGAGAGAAAGGGCACGAGGGAAGGGGAGGATGTAGGGGATAGAGGATAGGGTAGATAATGGGAGAGGATAATCTCACTTTTTTCTTTTTTTACTTTTTTGCCAGGTAGTAGAATTGGATGGCCTGTCCAGGACCACAGGTCTATGTGGTTGCTGGATCTCTGGGAGTGGGCGGAATGAAGGCTTGTGGCTTCTTGGCCCTAGGCCTGGTGTTCTGTCTACTGTGCAACAGTGAGGAGAAATGGATGGAAGGAATTAAAAGTAACAACAGCAAAAAATATGTGGACAGAATGGCTAGGTGGTGCAGGGGATAGAGCACTCGTCTTGGAGTCAGTATTACCTGGGTTCAAATACAACTTAGATACTTAATAATTACCTAGCCATGTGGCTTTGGGCAAGCCACTTAAGCCAATTTCCTTGAAAAATCAAAAAAAATGTGGAAAAATATGGAACTTCTTTGATGGATTTATGATAAAGAATGTGATTCACCCCAGAGACAGAGCTGATTGTATGAGAACACAGACTGAAGCACATTTTCTTTTCTGTCTTTCTTCGACTTTGGTTCTGGTGAGGTTTTGATTTTCCTGGTGGGAGCAGGGATCATGTTTGCTCTTACAACAAGACCATTTTAGCAATGTGTAAATAAATAATAAAAGGAAATGGGATAAATTTTTGAAAATTTAATTACTTATGAATATAAAATGGAAATATATTTTAAAAATACTTTATGATTTTTAGATTCATGAAATCATATGAGATCTGTTTTTTATAAAAACTCAATTTCAGTACATTGGATGTACAAAATTTCATTTTTATTTTGAATAATACTGGTCATTTCAAAGAATTATTTTTAGAAATTTAAACTAGTCATCTTTGCCCTTAGATAGTGATTTTGTCACTGAAGAACTCCTTTGTTTAAAACTATTTCCTATTTCTGGGTATCTCCTAAAGCAGTTTCAGTTAAGGTCATTTTTTAAAACATATTTCTATTTCTTTTGTACCTTTAATGACATAAAATGTCAACATATTTTCATTTACATAAAATATAGCTGTATCCTTTTTTCAAGTCCTACCTCTTACTTTTAGATATGCAAACTGCAACCAAAACATTTTGGTTAGATTAGGTTAGATTAGCAAGAAGACAAGTGTTTTCCATCCAACAGAGCTTCAGACACGGGAGAACTGTTTCATCCTCCCCAAACTAATACTTTAATGAAATAATGAAGTTTCATGCAGGACTCTGGACATGTTCCTGCTTATTACTGTTTTTACTAAAATGTGGCATCTCAAAATTTAAAATAATACTCCAGGATAGCTGCATTCAAAGTAAAATGGACTGGAATATGTGGTCCTTGAAATTGCCTCTAGGTTTAAGATCTATAATTCTATAATCACAACTTTGTTTTTTACTGACAGTATTTGCCAATTCAGTCTAAAAATGCATGAGTTTCCTTGGGTTCTTTATCAATCAGTCATCCTGTTGACTCAATCTAGGTGCTTTTTCTTTATTTTTTTTATTTAATTTTTAAATGTTCCCCTCTACCAGCTACATGTAAAATCAAGTTTCAACTTTTACTTATAAAACCTTGAGGTTCAAATTCTCTTCATTCCTTCATTCCACTCTACTCCCCACATTGAGAAAGTTATTTGGTATAGGTTTACAATGTACAGCCCTGAAAAGCATTACAACAATAGTCATGCTGTAAAACTAAACAAAACCCCTCCCCACACCCACACACACAAGTACAAAAAGAAACCTCAAAAAAGTGATAAAAAATGTATGCTTCGGTCTATATTCAGACCCTATGAACTCTGTCTTTGAGATGGATTGTATTCTTTATCATAAATCCACCAGAGAAATTGCTCCAATTTTTTTCCCACAGTTGCTCTTGCTAGTTGTATTTCCCTCCATAATATTCTCTGTAACTGAGCATCCAGAATATGGAGAAGTAATTCAGCTACAGGGTGACCAGCGCAAGAACATATGCCAGTTCCTTGTCGAGATTGGACTGGCTAAGGACGACCAGCTGAAGGTTCATGGGTTTTAAAAGTGCTTGTGGCTCACTGAAGCTTAAGTGAGGATTTACTTGCAATGAGTAGAAAAATTCCCTTCTGTGCCTTGTCACAATTTAAAAAGCACACAGCTTGTATAATGTAACCATTTGGGGTCCCTGTTTGACTTGGACTAGTGTAACTCATTCATGTAATAAACTGAAAAGAGCCATGCAAAAAAAAAAAAATTATTGGGCTGCCTAAAAATCATGATCAGGAAAAGGGTATTGAATTAATTTTTTTAAAGAATTTCAGCATGAAAATTGCCCTGATATCCTAGAATCAGGGGGCAAAATAGAAATTGAGGGAATCCATTGATCGCCATCTAAAAATATTCCAAAGAATAAATGCCAGGAATATTATAGCCAAATTCCAGAGTTCCCAAATCAAAGAAAAATATTACAAGCAGCAAGAATGAAGCAATTCAAATATTGTGGTGTTGCAGTCATGATTGCCTAGGTCTTGTGAGCTGCATTAAAGGCTTGTAGCTTGGGCTGCTAGGAAGCAGTGGATAAAGCACCAGCCCCTGGAGTCAGGAGTACCTGAGTTCAAATCCGACCTCAGACACTTAATAATTACCTAGCTGTGTGGCCTTGAACAAGCCACTTAACCCCATTGCCTTGCAAAAAAAAATAACTTAAAAAAAGGCTCATAGCTTAGAATATGATTGCAAAATACAGATTGCAAAAGAACTTGGAATGCAACCAAGAATCAACTGTCCTATAAAACTGAACATGTTCTTTCAGGGGGAAAAATGAACATTCAATGAAAAAAGTGGAATTTCAAACTTTCCTGTTGAAATGAACAGAGTTTGAACAGAAAGTTGGATCTCCAACTAGAGAACTTACATGAAGCATAGAGAGTGTGGATGAGATGGGTAAACTATGAGGAATTTAATGATGTTGAACTGTTTGTATTCCTGCATGGGAAGAAGATACTTATAACTCATAAGCACCATCTCAATTAATAGATCATTTAAAAGGTGATATTTAGAAAAAGGACAGGTGAGAACTGAATAAACAGGTATATGAGATTATAAAGTTGGAATCAATGGTCAAAAAAGGAATATACTGGGAGAAAGGGAAGGGAGAAGTAGAATGGGCTAAGACATTTCATGTGAAAAAATTAATAAAAAAGTTTTTGCAATAGACTGGAAGTGGGAAGGTAAGGGGGAATGAGAGAGCCTCCATTCTCATCAGAAATGGCTCAGAGAATAAACAATATGCATACTTAATAGGGTATAAAAATGTATCTTGACCTAGAGAAAAATGAGAAGAAAGGGACAGAGGGAGGGGAAGGGAGCCCAGGTGATAGACAAGAGGGTGAATGGTGGAAGAAAGTAGTCAGACATATATATTTTTTTGACAAGGTGGTGGGGTTGGGTGGCCTGGTCAGAACCAGAAACCTGGGTGGTTGTTTGGTGACTGGGACAAGACTTGGTTTTGAGTGTTCCTGGACTTAGGGCTGGTGCTTTGTCTTGCTGCATGACTTGGGTGCACCACTCAGGTGGCCCACTTTTCAGAAAGGAAAACATAACAGGTAAGAATAGAATAAATGTGATTGGGGAGCAATAGATGGAGGGAAATATAATCAGCAATAGCAACTGTGGGGAAAACTATGGAAGGAATTTCTCTGACAAACTTTGTGATAAAGATTGCAATCCACCCTAGAGCTGATGGTATCTGAACCGATTGAAATATTAATTTTTTTTCTTTTTCTCTCACTTTATTTTTTGTAAGGTTTTAAAATGAATGAATAAATGAATGAATAAGGAAATAAGGAAATAAAGTAAGTAAATAAGTAAGTGAATAAGTAAATGAATAAGTGAAAGAATAAATGGATAAATAAATGAATGAGTGAATGAATGAATTGACAAACAAACAAACAAATAATTAAAGTAACTACAGACAACATTAAATAATTGGTAATTTACCTTCCAAAAGAAACCCAGAAACTATATGAACACAATCACAAAACACTTCACACAAATAAAGTCAGAACTAAACAACTGGAACAATTGCAATTCTTCATGGTTATGTTGAAGAAAATATAATAAAAATGACAAAGTATACATATTAAATTCTTTATTCATGGCCATACCAATCAAACTACCACAGAAATATTTTACTGAACCAGGAAAAATAGTAATAAAATTCACCTGCAACACCAAAAGGTCAAGATATCAAGGGAACTGGTGAAAAACAAATGGTGGTAGGTGGTGGTGCTCTCCCAGATCTAAAATTATAAGTCTACAGTCATCAGAATTGTTACCGATTGAGAAAGAGAGGAATAGGTTCAAAAGAAATGGTAATAAATGAATTCAGTAATCCAACATTTGACAAAGCTAGATATTAGTTTCTGTGATAAGAAATAGTTATTTGAATTTTTAAAAATGGGAAAACCTAAAAAATACTCTGGCAAAAATTAGGCATAGACACATGTCTCACACCTTATATCAAGATAAAGTCAAAATGGGTACATGATTTAGTAATAAGGGACAATATCATAGACCATTTATTAGATCAAGAAATAATTTATTGGATCTATGGATAAAGTAAAAATGTATGACCAAATATGAAATGGAGTACATTATAAATTACAAAATGAATGATTTTGACTATATTAAATAATGAATATTTTGCATTAATAAAAGCAATTTTGCCAAGATCAGAAGGAAAACAGAAAGTTGGGAAACAATTTTCACAGCTAGGGGTTCTGATAAATGTTACATTTTTAAAATATATAGGTAATTGATCAAATTTATAGGATTACAAATTATTCCCCAAATTGATATGAAAAGGCAGTTTCCAAATGAAGACATTAAAGCTGTATATTATTACATGGAAAAAAGTTCCAATTATTACTGATTAGGGAAATGCAAATTAAAACAACTATGAGGTAATACCGCATAAAATTACATTGGTTAAGATGATAAAAAGAGAAGACAATAAATATTGGAAAGATTGTGGGAGGATTGGGACAATAATGTGCTATTGGTGGCATCAGTGATGAACAAAGAGAAAGAACCAAAGAGAAAGAAAAACAAAACAAATAAAAACAGAACAAAACAAAATAAAAATCCCTACAGAATCTGAATGAACATTATAACTTTTTTCAAAATTACTCTTATGTTTTTCCTAACTCATGTTTTTTTTCCTTTTCCCTCTAATCTAGTTCCTCATACAGAAAATGACTAATCTGTAAACATAACAAATACAAATGTATATGCACAATATTCATGAGATGGTTTGCTACTGAGGATAGAGGGGTGGGAAAGTAGGGTGGAAGGAAATTATGTAACATCTATATGCATATTAATGGATGAATATTGTAAAACTTCCTTATCTTCTAACTGGAAAAATAACATTAAATATCAATGGGGAGAAAAAATACTATACAAAAGGCATATCAATTCTATTGTACAGGGTATATAATTGGAAAGTATCATTGATACTAATCTTATAAAATGTGACTTGAATTGCACATTTAAGTGATCTGAAAAATGGACTGCTAATCCAGAATGGATAATACATGTATGCAGTTAAAATAATTTTCCAGCTTGTTGCCTCATCACTGCTCATTAGAAAAATGTAGAAATTTTAGAATTTCTATAGAGATGTCAATGTTATATTGTTTGATAGAAATAACTTGAATCCCCTAAGATCATAGTCATTCATTCAGTATAATTTTGGCTTTGCTCTACTATAGATCTCTGCCATTTAAAACTTCCACTACATCTTCCTGTTTTAAAAGCAAAAACTAAAATAGTTCACATACTTAAGATAAAACAAAAGCTGCTTACCTAATGTATATTCCTTAGTATTGCTGGTCACAGAATTCCACCTTGCCTTTATTTATGATAATGGTTTTCTATTTGCTTCCCTCAATTTACTCATCTTCCATCTTGATGACAGATGCAGGCATTCCACATATAACTTAATACATATAAAAAATGAATAATATTTTTTATTATTAATGAACTTAGAACTTTTGATCCCTCAGAAAAAAGTCACTATATACAATTTAACACAGAAAATATAGCATATTTTCATTAATTCAAGGATTGCACTAAATTATATTTATAACATTGCAATTATTTTAAATTTGAGGTTATCAGGTAGAATTATTCATTTTTCTGTTTATTTTTAAGAGGATATGACTGTGGAAGGATTTGTATGAACTGATGCTGAGAGAGATGAGCAGAACCAGAAGACCATTTTTCACCCTAACAGCAGCATGGGGGTGATGATTAACCTTAATGGCTTCCACATTCCATCAGTGCAAAAATCAGACACAATTTTGGGAAATCTGCAATGGTATATGTGAGAATTTTAGAATGTAGTATTTAATGAGCTGAAAATTTCATTTTCTTATTTTTGGTATTTGACATAGGTTTCATTTGTAATGTATTATTTTGAATAAAGCTAATATAAAGTAACAGGAAAAATTGAGTAGAAAGGAAGAGTAATGAGAAGTATACTCCAGAGAACAATATTGTATTGATTTTCTTTGGCATGAGACAGAAAAATCTTCAATATCATAAAAGATTTTATTATTGTAACACTCTGCTGTACAAAAGAAATAACACAATCATTGGAGTTTATAAATAGAGGGACCAAGAATTAATAAAATTACAAATAATGAATGACAAAAAATAGATTAAATAGATAGAGAAAAAAATGAGAAACCTAAAGGCAAGAGACCTGTGATCAAATCTGAGTTCTGTGATTTGCCAACTCTGTGATTTAGGATATGTCACCTATTATTTAAATCTCCAATTATAAAAAAAGGTAATTCAACCAGATGATCTTTAAAGATTCTTTCAGTTATAGATTAATGATCCTACAAGATATTTACTCAGTTATTTTTTTCAGTTTGAAGTAAACTTAAATCCATTGTTAGAAATAACAGTGTCACTTTGGGCGAAGATGGCAGAGAAAAGATAGACACAGTTCCATAGTCTCCTGATCTTCCCTTATAAATAATATGAAACAAATCTGTTAACAGAGTTCTGATCTACAAAAACCCAAAAAGAAAAGCCAGGAAAAAGAACTTTCACCTCAGGATCTGTCTCCCAAAATCGTGGGTGAATCCCATCACAGAGGACAGATTCAGCTGGGAGCACTGGACTGGTGAGAGCTTGGGAACCTGGATCAGCCTGATTAGCAGAAAGGCAGGAGCCTGAGAGCTTGTGGGCCTGAGAACCAGACTAGTTTGATCAGCTGGGGGGTCTAGAGCCTGATCAACCAAGGGGGCTTGGGTCAACTAGGGAGCAGAGTCATTGGTGGTGGTGGTGACTGTCTGGAGCTTGCCAGTCCGGCTAGAGGGAGAGTTCTGTTGTGTGAGAGTTGTAGACATCTTTTCCTGGGCTCCTTTGGTCTAGAGGAACTCAAAGCCCACACCTCCATTTCAGATGAAGTCTCTTTTGAGAACAAAAACAAGTACCAAATACTTCTGCCCTAGGCACAGGTATGTGAGCTTCAGAACCCCCTCAGCTGACCATAGGGAGAGTGAATAGCTCACTCAAGGGTATAACCTAATATTGCTCAAAGACAAAAATATTTAACAGCTTCAAAGACTCCCTCCAGGCCAAGAAGAAGGCCTCAATCAAGGTCAGACACTCCAGAGAATGCAACCAGCACCCCCTGATGGTGAGCTGGAGAAATTGCAGCCAGTGAGCTAAAGTGCTAGCACACCCCTACTGGCCAGCTGGAGATGTTGCACTCAGTGATCAAAACCTCTTCCACATCCTATTGGCCAAATGGAGAGATTGCATTCAGTGAGTAAAGCCTCTAGGGATCATAATACCAAACCTCTGCCAGTGCAAGGGAGGTTCCATACAAAAATTATTGAAAGGAAAATACACTAACTCAGAAAGACCAAGAACCAGTGAGGAGAATATGACCTGCTCCCCAGGACAGAAAGATTTCCTTGAAGAAATAAGGAAGGAGTTTAAAAACAATTGGAAAATTTGGGAGAGAAAATTAACACCTTGCAACAAGAAAACAAATCATTGCAAAATGCAATTGGACAAATGCAAAAAAAAAAAATAATTCTTTCAAAACCTCATTTGGTCAAATTGAAAACTCTTTCCAAAATATAATTGACCAATTGGAAAAGGAGTTGCCTAAGGTAAATACAGAAAATTCTTCTCTAAAAAATGGATGGAGTCTATGGAAACTAATGACTTCATGAGACAGAAAGTGTCTGTTAAACCAAAGCAACCATAGAAAAAATAGAAGAAAATGTAAAATATTTCATCAGCACAGCCACTGAGTTCAAGGCTAGATTGTGAAGGGACAATCTGACATTTTAGGTCTTCCTGAAAACATTGAAGATATAAAAAAGGCCTATACTTACGATTACAGGATTTAGTGATGGAAAATCACCCTGATATCATGGAACCAGAGGGCAAAATAGTTAATGAAAGAATACATGGATCTCCTCCAGAAAGACCTCCTAAAATGAAAACACCATGCAATTTTATGGCCAAATTCCAGAACTATTAGATAAAAGAAAATAATGCGAGCAGTCAGAAAGAAACAATTTAAATATCAAGGAGCCACAATAAAGATTATGCAAGATCTGGCTACATCAAAATTAAGGGATAAAAGGGCTTGGGATAAGATATTCTAAAGTGCAAGGGACCTTGGAATGCAGTCAAGAATCCACTATCCAGCAAAGTTGAGCTTTTTCTTTCAGAGGAAAAGAAGCACATTTAATGAAATGGAAGATTTTCAGCAATTATGAAGAAAAAACAATAGCTAAATAAAAAAATTTGTACATCGATAGATACATAAAAAGGTAGTAAAAAGGTTACAGCAAAAATATCTGCTATTTAATAAGATGAAACTGGATATATTCCAGCATGGGAAAAAGATTTTCATAACTCTTGAGAACTGTAACTCAATAAGAGAGCATATACTTAGTTAGAAGTGATGGAAACTCCTGACTTATCAATAAGACTGTTACCCAATGGGATGAAACTGGCCATGGGAAAAAGACTAATCACTCTCAAGAATTGTAACTCTATTTGCGAGAATATGCTTAGTCAGAAGTCATGCATACTCAGTATTTTCTATGACAGATAGAAACATTTAAAAACAATACCTCATTAAAAATGGGATAGGTAGTAGATGGGAGGGTTGGAAGGTATTGAAAGGGGGTACATATCATTATATTAAGAGGTACAAAAGACCTATTGAAATATAGGGGAAGAAGGGAGGAGATGAGAAACACCTGAATCTTCCTCTATACAGACTTGGCTTAAAGTTAACTTGTACACTCACTCAGTTAAATTAAAACGATCTTACTTTTCAAGTATTAAAAGGGCAAAAAAGAGGGGGGGGGATTCAGATGGGAGGGAAGAGGAACTAACAGAAGGAACCCAAGAGAAAAGGGTAAAACAGAAAGGGGAGAGAAAGGGTAGGGAGGTGATATAGGAAGTCAAACGCACGAAAGGTGGTGGTATTCAGAAAGAAAATACTGGAGATTATAGATAAAGGGGGAATGGGGAAAATACAAACAAAGGGAAGATAGATTGCAGGACCATAAAGAGTTAGTAATTATAACATTGAATGTGAAAGGGATGAATTCTCCATCAAAAATGTAACCGAATAGCAGATTGGATTAAAAACCAGAATCCTACAATATGCTGCTTACAAGAAACTCACTTGAAGCAGAGAGACACATATAGAGAACAGGTAAAAGGTTGGGGCAACTATATATTTTGCTTCACTTAAAGTGAAAAAAACAGGGGTAGCAATCCTTATCTCAGACAAAGCAGCTGCAAAAATAGGCAGTGTGGAATCTATACCCTCCTAAAAGATATCATAGACTACAAAGTAATTTCATAACTGAATATGTATGCACCAAATGGGATAGCATCCAGATTCTTAGAGAAGAAGCTGAAAGATCTACAGGAAGACATAAAAAGCAAAACTCTATGAGTAGGAGACCCCAACCTCCTGCTCCCCCCCCCAGATATAGATAGATCAAACCATAAAATAAACAAGAAAGAAGTTAAGGAGGGAGGGTGGCTAGGTGTTGCAGTGGATAGAGCACCAGCCTTGGAGTCAAGAGTACCTGGGTTCAAATCTGATTTCAGATAATTAATAATTACCTAGCCCTGTGGTGTTGGGCAAGCCACTTAACCCCATTGCCTTGAAAAAAATCTTTTAAAAAATGTTAAGGAGGTAAATAGATTGCTAGAAAACCTAGATTTGATAGACTTATGGAGAAAATTGAATAGAGATAAAAAAGGAATATAACTTTTTTCTTACATTACATGTCACTTAGACAAAAATTGGCTATGAACTAGGACAATAAAAACCTGATAATCAATCACAGAAAAGAAGTAGTGATTACATCTTTCTCAGATAATAATGCAAGAAAAATCATATCCAATATTGGACCAGAAGATACAGACACAAAATTAACTGGAAACTGAATAACCACATTTTAAAAAATAAGTGGCTCAAGTAGCAAATTATAGAAAGAATACTTTATTTTATCCTAAATAATGACAATAATGAAACAGCATAAAAAAAAAACCTATGGGTTTTACTCAAGGTGGTTATCCGGGGATATATTATATCATTAAATGCTTATATGAATAAATTGGAGAAAGAGGAAATCAGTGAACTAAATATTCAACTAAAAAATTGGAGAAAGAATTAATCAAAACCCCCAATTAAATACCAAGTTAGAAATTCTAAAAATGAAAGGAGAAATTAATAAAATCAAAAGCAAAAAAACCTATTGAATTAATAAATAAAACCAAGAGTTGGTTTTATGAAAAAAACCAAGAAGATTGATAAAAAAAAAACTCTGATCAATTTGATTTTAAAAAAGAGGAAAGTAAAATTGATAGTATCGTAAGTGAAAATGTTGAACTCACCACCAATGAGGAGGAAATTAAAGTAATAATTCAGAATTATTTTGCCCAACTCTATGCCAATAAATTTGACAATCTAAATTAATTGGACAAATATTTACAAAAATATGTTGTTCAGGTTAAATGAAGAGGAAAATAAATATCTAAACAAACCTTTCTCAGAAAAAGAAATTCTACAAGTCATCATTGAACGCCTTAAGAAAAAGTCTCCATTACCTGATGGATTCACAAGTGAATTCTACCAAATATTTAAGGGACCATTGTATCCAATTCTATATAAATTCTTTGGAAAAATTAGGGAAAAATGGAAGTATACCTAACTCTTTTTATGAAACCAATATGGTGCTGATAGCTAAACTAGGAAGAGTTAAAAGAGAGAAAGAAAATAATAGACCTATTTCACTGATGAATATAGATGCAAAAATCTTAAATAAAATCTTAACAAAACGAGTGCAACAAGTTCTCACTAGTATAATACATTTTGAGCAAGTAGGATTTATCATAGGAATGCAGGGTTGGTTCAATATTAGGAAAACCATTAGCATAATTAATTATATCAACAACAAACTTTTCAGAAATTATATGATTATAATAATAGATGCTGGAAAAGCTTTTGATTAAATGCAACACCCATTCCTACAAAAAATACTTAAGAGGGTAGAATGGACTGTTCTTTAGAATAATAAGCAGTATCTGTGTGAAACTGTAAACAAGCATCATATTCAATGGGGAGAGGTTAGAGGCATTCCCAATAAGATCAGGGGTGAAACAAGGATGCCCATTATCACCAATACTATTAAAGATCATATTAGAAATTCTAGTCAGCAATAAGAGAAGAAAAAGAAATTGAAGTAATTAGAATTGGGAAGGAAGAAGCAAAACTCTCACTCTTTGCAGATGACACAATGGTATAACTAGAGAATCCCAAGATTCATCCAAAAAATTACTGGAAGCAATTAGCAACGTTAGCAAAGTTGGAGGATATAAATATATAAAATATATAAAACAAATATATAAGATACATAAAAAATACAAAATATAAAATACCTGGGAGTCTATTTGTCAAGGCAGACACAGAACCTTTTTGAAAACAATTTCAAAATACTACTCACACAAATAAAATCAGATTTAAATAATTGGAGAAATATCAATTGTTCATGGATAAATGGAGTTAATATAATAAAATTTACAATTCTACTAATAACAAACTACCTGTTTAGTGCCCTACCAGTGAAAATTCCAAAAAATTACTTTGATGATTTAGAAAAAATGGTAAGTAAATTCATATGGAGTTATAAAAATTCAAGAATTTCCAGGGATTCTATGAAAAAAATTACAAAAGTAGGTGGCTTAGCCCTACCAGATCTAAAATGATATCCTAAAGCATGCTTCAACAAAACTGTCTGGTTTTGGTTAAGGAGTTGAGGACCAGTGGAATAGACTAGGTACAATAGTAGAAAATGATAATAGTAATCTGCTTTTTGATAAACCCAAAGAGACTAGCTATTGGGATTAAAAACACTCTTTTTGATAAAATGGCTGAGAAAATTGGAAGGTAGTATGGTAAAATCTTAGATTACACCAACCTCACACCCTATACCAAGATAATATCCAAATGTCTACCAGATTTAGATATAAACCAAAAATTATAAGCAAATCTGAAGATCAAGGAGTACTTTAACTGTCAGATTTGTAGAAATGGAAGCAGTTTATGACTAAGGAAGTGATAGAGAATATCACTAAAAGAATTAGATGATTTTGATTACAATTAAATTAAAGAGCTTTTAGACAGACAAAAACCACTGTAACCAAGATCAATAGAATGGTAGTAAGATGGCAAACAATCTTTACAAGTATTTTTGACAAAGGACTCATTTCTATAATATAGAGAGTTCTGAGTCAATTTGTTTTTAAAAAGCCATTCCCCAATTGACAAATGGTCAAAGGAAATGCAAAGGCAATTCACAGATGATGAGATCAAAGGAATCCATAGTCTAAAGAAAAATTGCTCTAAACATTACTTATTAGAGAAACACAAAATTAAAGCATTTCTGAGGTATGACCTCATACCTCTCAACCTGGCCTGATGAGAAAGGACAATGATCATTGTTGGAAGGGCTGTTGGAAATCTGGAAGATCAATACATTGGTGGTGGAGCTGTGAACTCTTCCAACATTTCTGGAGAACAGGTCAGAACTATGCTTAAAGGGAAGCAAAACTGTGCACTCCCTTTGATCCAGCAATACAACTCCTGGGCCTATATCCTGAGGAGATGATGAAAAAGGGTAAAGTCATCACTTTTACAAAAAATATTCATAGTAGCCTTGTTTACATTGGCAAAAAAATTGCAAATCAAGTAAATGTACTCCAATTGGGAAATGACTTAGAAAACTGTGGTATATGTATGTCACGGAACACTATTGTTCTATTAGAAACAAGGAGGGACACAAATTCAGGGAAACCTGAAGTGATTTGCATGAACTCATTTTGAGTGAGATGATGAAAACCAGAAAAACATTTTATACCCTAACAGCAACATGGGGGGTGATAATCAACCCTGATGGAATTGCTCATTCCACCAGTGCAACAATCAGGCACAGTTTGGGGCTGTCTTTAGTGGAGAATTCCATCTGGTTTCAGAGAAAGAACTATGGAGTTTAGAGAAAGACAAAAGACTATTACCTTTATTTCAGGGGGAAAAAGCTGATATCTTATTGTCTGATCTTTTATTAAATTAATTTTTATTAAAGATATTATTTGAGTTTTACAATTTTCACCCCAATCTTACTTCCCTCCCCCCACCCCACCCCACAGAAAGAAAACTGTCAGTCTTTACATTGTTTCCATGTTGTACTTTAATCCAAATTGGGTGTGATGAGAGAAAAATCATATCCTTAGAGAAGAGACAAGAATTCTAAGAGGTAACAAGATCAGCCAATAAGATATCTGTTTTATTCTAAATTAAAGGGAATAGTCCTTGAACTTTGTTCAAACTCCAAAGCTCCTTACCTGGATACAGATGGCACTCTCCTTTGCAGACAGCCCAAAATTGCTCCCGATTATTGCACTGATGGAATGAGCAAGTCCTTCAAGTTTGATCATCACTCCCATGTTGCGGTTAGGGTATACAGTGCTTTTCTGGTTTTGCTCATCTCACTCAGCATCAGTTCATGCAAATGCCTCCAGGCTTCCCTGAAATCCCTTCCCTCCTGTTGTCTGATAGAACAATAGTATTCCATGAAATACATATACCACAGTTTGCTAAGCCATTCCCCAATTGAAGGACATTTACTTGATTTACAATTCTTTGCCAACACAAACAGGGACGTTATAAATATTTTTGTACAAGTAATGTTTTTACCCTTTTTCTTCATCTCTTCAGGATATAGACCCAGCAGTGGTATTGCTGGGTCAAAGGGTATGCACATTTTTGTTGCCCTTTGGGCATATTTCCAAATAGCTCTCCAGAAAGGTTGGATGAGTTCACAGCTCCACCAACAATGTAATATTGTCCCAGATTTCCCACATTCCTTCCAACAATGATCATTATCATTTCTGGTCATATTGCCCAATCTGAGAGATATGAGGTGGTACCTCAGAGAAGCTTTAATTTGCATTTCTCTAATAATTAATGATTTAGAGCATTTTTTCATATGTCTATGAATTGCTTTGATTTCCTTATCTGTAAATTGCATTTGCATATCCTTTGACCATTTGTCAATTGGGGAATGGCTTTTTGTTTTAAAAATATGACTCAGTTCTCTGTATATTTTAGAAATGAGTCCTCTGTCAGAATCATTAGTTGTAAGGACTGTTTCTCAATTTACTACATTTCTTTTGATCTTGGTTACAGTGGTTTTATCTGTGCAAAAGCTTTTTACTTTAATGTAATCGAAAACATCTAATTGGTTTTTGGTGAAGTTCCCCAACTCCTCCTTAGTCATAAACTGCTCCCCTTTCCATAGATCTGACAGGTAATCTAGTCTTTGATCTTCTAATTTGCTTATAGTATTGTTTTTTATGTTTAAGTCCTGTAACCATTTGGATTTTATCTTGGTAAAGGGTGTTAGGTGCTGGTCTAATCTAAGTTTCTTCCATACTAACTTCAAATTATCCCAGCAGTTTTTATCAAAGAGGGAGTTTTTATCCCAATGGCTGGACTCTTTGGGTTTATCAAACAGCAGATTACTATAATCATCTTCTATTTTTACACCTAGTCTATTCCACTGGTCCACCACTCGATTTTTTAGCCAACATCAAACAGTTTTGATGACCAATGCTTTATAATATAATTTTGGATCAGGAAGGCCTAAGACACCTTCTTTTACACTTTTTTTCATTAAGCTCCTGGGAATTCTTGACATTTATTTCTCCATATGAATTTACTTCCAATTTTTTCTAACTCATTAAAGCATTTTTTTGGAATTTTGATTGGTAGGGCACTAAACAGAAAGTTTAGTTTTGGTAGAATTTTCATTTTTATTATATTAGCTCTACCTATCCATGAGCAGTTGATATTTGCCCAGTTATTTAAATCTGATTTAATTTGTGTGAGAAGTGTTTTATAATTGTTTTCAAAAAGATTCTGAATCTATGGGATTTCTCTTTCTAGCTCTTCCTGCTGTTTCTTGCTAGACAAGAATTTGAGGATTTATGAGGGTTTATTTTATAACCTGCAACTTTGCTAAAATTGCTAAATGTTTCCAGTAGTTTTTTGAATGATTTCTTGGAATTCTCTATGTAGACCATCATGTCATCTACAAAAAAATGAGAGTTTTGTCTCTTCCTTCCCAATTCTAATTCCTTAAATTTCTTTTTCTTCTCTAATTGCTGATGCTAACATTTCTAATACAATATTGAATAATACTGGTGATAATGGGCACCCTTGTTTCACCCCTGATCTTATTGGGAATGCCTCTAGCCGCTCCGCATTGAGTATGATGCTTGTTGATGATTTCAGATAGATACTGTTAATTATTTTAAGGAACAGTCCATTTATTCCTGTACTCTCTAGTGTTTTTAATAGAAATGGATGCTGTATTTTCTCAAAAGCTTTTTCAGCATCTATTGATATGATCATATGATTTCTGATAGGTTTGCTGTTGATAAAATTGAGTATACTAACAGTTTTCCTAATATTGAACCAACCCTGAATTCCTGGAATAAATCTTACTTGATCATAATGTATTATTCTAGTGATAACTTGTAATTGTTTTGCTAAGATTTTATTTAAGATTTTTGCATCTATATTCATCAGGGAAATTGGTCTATAATTTTCTTTCTCGGTTTTAACTCTTCCTGGTTTAGGTAACAGCAACATATTGGTTTCATAGAAAGAGGTAGGCAGAGTTCCATCTTTCCCTATTTTTCCAAAGAGTTTATATAGAATTGGAACCAATTGTTCCTTAAATGTTTGGTAGAATTCACTTGTGAATCCATCAGGCCCTGGAGATTTTATTTAGGGAGTTCAATGATGGCTCGCTGAATTCCTTTTTCTGAGATAGGGTTGTTCAGGTATTTAATCTCTTCTTCATTTAACCTGAGAAACTTATATTTTTGTAAATATTCATCCATTTCATTTAGATTATCAAATTAATTGGCATAGAGTTGGGCAAAATTACTTCGAATTATTACTTTAATTTCCTCCTCATTGGTGGTGAGTTCCCCTTTTTCATGTGTGAAACTAGGAATTTGGTTTTTGTCTTTCTTTTTTTTAATCAAATTGACCAGAGGTTTGTCAATTTTATTGTTTTTTGATAATACCAACTTTTGGTTTTATTTATTAATTCAATAGTTTTTTTGCTTTCGATTTTATTAATTTCTCCTTTAATGTTTAGAATTTCTAATTTGGTATTTAATTGGGGATTCTTGATTTGTTCTTTCTCTAATTTTTTCAGTTGCATGTTTAGTTCATTGATTTCCTCTTTCTTCAATTTATTCATGTAAGCATTTAGAGCTATAATATATCCCCTCAGAGTCTCTTTGAATGAATCCTATAGGTTGTGGTATGTTGTTTCTTTATTGTCATTATTTAGGATAAAATGGTTAATTCTTTCTATAATTTGTTTTTTGGTCCACTCATTTTTTAAAATGAGGTTATTAAGTTTCCAGTTTGCTCTGGGTCTATATCTCCTTGGCCCAGTATTGCATATGACTTTTATTGCATTGTGATCTGAGAAAGATGTATTCACTATTTCTGCCTTTCTGCAGCTGATCATTAGGTTTTTATATCCTAGTACATGGTCAATTTTTGTATAAGTTCCATGTACTGCAGAGAAAAAGGTATATTCCTTTCTATCTCCTTTCAGTTTCCTCCTTAAGTCCACCATATCCAACTTTTCTAACAATCTATTTACCTCCTTAACTTCTTTCTTGTTTATTTTATGATTCGATTTATCTAGATCTGAGAGTGGGAGGTTGAGGTCTCCCACTAGTAGAGTTTTGCTGTCTATGTCTTCCTGTAGTTCTTTCAGCTTCTCTTCTAAGAATTTGGGTGCTGTCCCACTGGGTGCATACATATTCAATATTGAAATGAATTTATTGTCTATGGAATCTTTTAGGAGGATAAAATTTCCTTATCTGTTTTAATACTATTTTTTGTTGCTGCTTTGTCTGAGATAAGGATTGCTACCCCTGCATTTTTTTTACTTCAGCTGAAGCAAAATATATTTTGCTCCAACCTTTTACCTTTACTCTATATGTATCTCTCTGCTTCAAATGAGTTTCTTGTAAACAGCATATTGTAGGATTCTGGTTTTTAATCCACTCTGCTATTTGCTTATGTTTTAACGGATAGTTCATCCCATTCACATTCAAGGTTATGATTACTAATTCTTTATTGCATTCCATGCTATGTTCCCTCTGTTTGTATTCCCCCCCACTTTCCTCCCCCTTTATCCATATTTCCCCAGTATTTTGTTTCTGAATACCACCCCCTTCAATGTTGTTGCCCTCCTATATCACCCCCTCCCCTTTCTTTCCCTTTTTCCTTTCTCTTCCTTTTGTTATTTCCCCTTTCCCCCCCTCTCCTCTTCCTTTTCTCTGTCTCCCTCTCCCCTTTTCCCCTTTTAATACTTGAAAGGTTGGATGTTTTACAAGTTAACTGAGTATGTTTAGGTTGACTTTAAGACAAGTGTGATGAGAAGAAAATTCAGTTGTTTCTCATCTGCTCCCTTCTTCCCCTCTGTTACCATAGGTTTTTTTGTACCTCTTGGTGTAATTCAATCCCCTCCCTTCTCCCTTCTCCCTTCTCTTTCCTGTCCCCGCTTTTAAGGAGGTAGTGTTTTTTAGATCATTCTAGCTAAGGCATGGAAAATTCTGAATGTCTATCCCTTCCATTTCAGTCTATTCTATTGAATAGAGTCAAAATTCCTTAGAGTTATTAGAGTCTTTCTCCCAAGTGGGGATAAAGCCACTTGTGTCGCATTAGATAGAAGTCTCATTGATAGGTCATGAATGTCCATCATTTCTGGCTAGGTATATTCTCTCTGTTAGAGTTACAATTCTCAAGATTTATGAGAATCTTTTTCCCCCTTGCTGGGATATAGCCAGTTTCAACTTACTGGATAGCATTTTTTTCCTTTTACTACCCCCTCCCCTTTTCTTTTACCTTTTCATGTGTCTCTTGAACCTCCTGTTTGATGTCCAAACTTTCTATTTTGCTCTGGTCTTTTCATCAGAAATTTTTGGAATTCTTCCATTTTGTTAAATGTGCATCTTTTTCCCTGGAAGAGAAGGCTCAGCTTTGCAGGATAGTGGATTCTTGGCTGCATTCAAAGCTCCCTTGCTCTTTGAAATATCACATTCCAGGCCCTTCCTTCCCTTAATGTTGATGCAGCCAGGTCCTTGTGTGATCCTTACTGTGGCTCCTTGATATTTAAATTGTTTCTTTCTTGATGCAGCATTTTCTCTTTTATCTGATTGTTCTGGAGTTTGGCCACAACATTCCTTGGTGTTTTCATTTTAGGATTTTTTTCTGGTGGGGATTGATGTACTCTTTCAATAACTACTTTGACCTCCAATTGAATGATATCAGGGCAGTTTTCCATAACTAGATCCTGTAATATTAAGTCCAGGCTTTTTTTTCCTCTTCAATGTTTTCAGGAAGTCCTATAATTTTCAGGTTGCCCCTCCTCGATATATTTTCAAGGTCATTGGTTTTGTGGATGAGGTATTTTACATTTTCTTCTATTTTTTCTATTTTTTAATTTTGTTTACTGAATCTTGCTGTCTCATGCAGTCATTAGTTTCTGTAGACTCCATTCTTTTTTTTTAGGGAGGAGTTTTCTTCATTAACCTTTTGCAACTCCTTTTCCAATTGGTCAGTTCTACTTTTGAAAGAACTTTCCATTTGACCAATTGAGGTTTTGAGAAAATTATTTTCTTTTTGCATGTGCCCAATTGAGCATCTGAGGGAATTATTGTCATTTTGTATTTGTCCAGTTGAGGATCTGAGAGATTTTTATTCTCCTTTTGTATTTGTCCAATTGTACTTTCTAAGGTTTTGTTTTCTTGTTGCAAGCTATTAATTGTCTCTTCCAAATAATTAAGCTCCTTCCTTATTTCTTCAAGGAAGTCTTTCTGTGCTGAAGACCAGATCATATTCTCCTCAGGGGTTCCAAGTCTCTCTGTGTTAGGGTCTTTCCCTTCCAAGAATTTTTCTATGGATCCACCTTTCCGCTGACCCTTCTTCATTTTGCTAAGACCTGAGTTAGGGAGGAGCTGGTTCACAGGGGCTTGGGATCACTAAAGGCTTTACTCACTGAGTGAAGTTTCTCTAGCTGGCCAGTAGGAGGTGTTGGTTGCTTTCTCAATAGTGTCTTTGACCTTGATTGAGTCCTTCTCCCTTTACTTGAAGGGAGGAGTTGGAGCTATTGAATTCTACCTTCAATCAATGGTGGGCTTTACCCTGGCCTGAGGTCATTCCTCAACTGGGCTGGTTCTTCTGCTCACACACCTGGGCCTGAAGCAGAAGTAGTTTGAATTTGTTTGTTTGGGAGGAGGTCTGAGTTGTAATGGGACCAGAGGAGCCCATGAATAGTGTCTACTGCTTTTCTGCCTGGAACTCTCCCCCTAGCCCAGTCTGCAAGCTCCCAGGGGACAGCACCAACACCAGTGCCTTCCTCCCTAGTTGACTCAATTCCCTGCTGTCTAGCCTGTCTACCACTAATCCAGCAGGTCTGGCTCTTGGGCCTTCAGACTCCCAGTTCCAATTCTGTTGCTAATTTGCTGAGTAGGGCTGATCCTCCCTCTGAGCCCAGATTCACTCCACTCGATTTCGGCCAAAGCTGCTGCCAGAGACAAATCCTGTTGTAGATGTTCTTTCTCCTGGCTTTCCTTTCTGGGTTTTGTGCATCGGTTTTCTTTTAAGAGGTTTGTTTCATGTGATAGATTGGGAAGAGATCAGGAGACTTTAGATCTGTGTTTGTCTTCTGTCTGCCATCTTCCTCATTATCTGATCTTGCTATTTCTTTTACTTTATAATTCTTCCTTAAGGATATAATGTCTCTCTCATCACATTCAATTTGGATCAGTGTGTAATATGGACACAATATAAAGACTGGCAAATTGCCTTCTGGGAGTGTGAGGGGGAGGGATGTATGATTAGGGGAAATACTGTAAAATTCAAAATAAATAAATAAAATTTTTTGAAAAGTAAAAATATACATATATAGAAGAAAAGAATAGAAGGTAAAAACATAATAAACAAACTAAAAACCAGTTGCATTGATGAACAAGCAACATGAATTTCTTAAATCCTCAGTGCTGGACAAATAGAAAAAAAAGATGATCCAGTCTCTGTTCTAAAAATGTGCAATTGACTGGAGTGGGATTCAGAATTTCATAGGTGGTATTCCCAGTCACAATCTGTTCAACAGCAGGGGTAACTTAGATTCAACTCCCATAAGTCCCAATTTTTAGGGCAACCATTTTTCATCTTGCAAATCAGTAAACACATCAAATTAAGGCTTTATTTTTATTTTCTTGATTGTTTAGTCTTGGGAAAGTCATGGAGAAAATGTCTTAATAATATTGAGCAAACTGAAAAGCGTGTCATTAGAACAGTTTTTTGAGGGGCCAGAGTAGAGGTGAATGATGGGGGAGAACTGGATGTTAAATGTTTAGTAGTATAACCATCATTAAAACACAATTCTTTCTCCCAGTTCAGCTCATTTTACATTGTACCACACTGTAAAGAAATGTAAATCTAAGGCAAACTTTTGTTATATAACATAGAAATGAATTGTTTTTAAAAATTTGCTCGTGAATTCTTCTAATCTTGAGTGTTATATTATAATACAGTTCATTAATGACCATTTTGTTGACTCTCGCTTATGTTCTTTTTCATGTTTTGCGAACTGGGAGATTTTTTGTAGTTTTATGAATAGTCTTCCATGTCTTTTTTTCTCAATTTTTGGTATATGATGATGTGTAATAGTCACTGAGAACTTTCTTTATTTCTTCTCTATTCTTGTGATGTTTATAATATTTTAATTTTAGTAGATTGTTTTTTTTCCCTTTCATTTTACTTAAATTTGATAATGTTTTTTTTTTAAAAAGGAAATGACAGTGTCTCTGCTTTTTAAAGACATCAATTGATAAAGAATTCATTTCAGAATTATTGAACTTTCACAATGAAATAGAAAGAAAGAAGGAAAGGAAGGAAGGAAGGAAGAAAGAAAAAATGTAATTCTAGTTATGTTATCTTATTAGCTATTTGGAGGAAGTAAGACACAGAGATTAACAAAGAGAAAAACATCCAGAGAAAAATTTGAAGGGAACCCACAAAGAAGAGAATGATATATATATATATATATATATATATATATATATATATATATATATATATACCAAATTTCATACATGAATTCCTAAACATATTCAACGTGATGGAAATCAATAAATGAAGTAAACTTAGTCATAAATTTCTTTTTCTTAATTTCTTTATTTATTTTGCAGTTTTAAATTTTCCCTTAATCTCTCTTCCCTCTCCCCCAGCCACACAAAAGGCATTCTGTTAGTCTTTACCATGTTTCCAAAGTATGCATTTACCTAAGTTGAATGTGATGAATGAGAATTCATAACCTTAAGGAAAAAAATAAATTATAAGAGATAGCAAAATTACATAAGATAACTTTTTTTTAAAAATATTGAAAGCAATAGTCTTTGGTTTTTGTTCAAACTCCACAATTCTTTCTTTGGATGCAGATGGTATTCTCCATTGCAAATAGCCCATAATTGTGCCTAATAGTGAAACTGATGGAATGAGCAAGTCCATTAAGATCAAACATCACCTCCATGTTGCTATTAGGATGTATAATTTTCTATTGGTTCTCCTCATTGCTCTCACCATCACTTCATGCAAATCCTTCCAGGCTTCCTTCAATTCCCTCCTTGTTTCTAAGAATACACACACACACACACACACACACACACACACACACACACACACACTATATATATATATAAAGCCATTCCCAATTGATGGAAATTCACTCAATTTCCAATTCTTTGCCTCCACAAACAGGGTTGCTATAAGTATTTTGGTAAAGTTATGTTTCTATCCTTTTCCATAATCTCTTCAGTCTATAGATCCAAAAGTGGCATTGCTGGAACAAAGAGTGTGTACATTTTTGCTGCCCTTTTTTTGGTAATTCCAAATTTCTTACAAGAAATTTTGGATGAGTTTGAAGCTACAGCAACAATGTATTAGTGACTCAGATTTCCCACATCCTTTCCAACATTGATCATTGTCCTTTCTGGTCATATTGGCCAGTCTAAAAGGTGTGAGGTGGTAACTCAGCGAAGGTTTAATTTTCATTTTTCTAATAAGCAGTGATCTAGAGGAATTTTTCATATGAATATGGATGACTTTGATCTCCTGATCTGTAAATTGCCTTTGCATAACATTTGGACACTTGTCAATTGGGGAATGGCTTGGATTTTTTTTTTTTAATTTGAGTCAGTTCTCTGTATATTTTAGAAATGAGTCCTTTGTCAGTAATACTACTTGTGCTTCCAACCAAGATGGCAGAGAGAAGACAGTCACCTGTACTCCCGCTGCCCCCTCAAAAATAGCATGAAAGAAACCTCTCAACAGCAACTCGATCAGCAAAACCCAGAATACATGCCAGGAGAAGGACAGCTACTAACAAGGTCTGTCTCAGGCGACCATGAATGAACCAGAAGTGGAGACCATAGTGTCAAAACAGGGACAGCAGAAGGGGGAAGCCAGTGCACAGCCATTATCTAGTGTCTTTGGTGAGAGGTGGGTCCAAAAACCAACTTTAACTTCAGAGTCTTTGGCCAGGGCGAGTGGAGGTCTGCGCATCTGGAAATCATCCAGCTTGGTGCAAGACCTGAGCTACATAATTTTAGTGGAATATTCTTCCAGAAACAAAGAGAAACCCCCCACCCACCCACCCAATCCTGTCAGGCTCACATGTAGACTACAGAACACATTCAGCTAAAAGGGAGATTGGCTTCCATCCAATTGTTCAAGGTCAACTCAAACCCTCCTGTCCTTCTTCACTCCCTCCTCTACCCCCTGACTCCCTCTAGGATTGGGAGAGGGCTTCAATCACTCCAGAGAAAGCAACTAGCAACCCCTACTGGCTGGCCCTCATAATTACTAAGCCAAGTGCACAAAGCCACTAAGGTTTTCAAAAGCAAACTTCTGAGAACCATCCCCACCCCTAACCCATGATCCTAGAAAAATGAAGAAACACCAATCAAAAGGGGAATTCATGGAAAAATACTAAGAAGAACAAGATTCTAAGCCAGAGAAATCTAGGACTGAGGCGAATATGAATTGGTCTCCAGCACAGAAAGACTTCCTTGAAGAAATCAGGAAGGAATTTAAAAACCAATTGGAAAAGTTAGGAAAAGACACTGAAGACAAAATTATCATATTTCAAGAGAAAATTCAAGTCTTGCAACAAGAAAGCAAATCCATTGAAATCACAATTAGACAAATACAAAAATGAAAATAATTCTCTCAGTTCTTCACATGGGCAAATGCAAAAAGAAATTAATTCTATCAAAACTATACCTGGGGCAAATGGAAAATTCCTTCAAAAATAGAATTGAACAATTGCAAAAGGAGTTGTAAGAGGTAAATGAAGAAAATTCTTTTCTAAAGAAAGAATGGAATATATGGAAACTAATGACTTCATGAGACAAGAAGATTCTGTTAATCAAAGCAAAAGATCTAAAAAATAGAAGAAAATGGAAAATACCTCAACAGCAAAACCACTGACCTTGAGAACTGATTGAGAAGGGAGAATCTGAGAATTATAGGACTTACTGAAAACATTAAAGAGAAAAAATCCTGGACTTAATATTCCAGGATTTAGTGATGGAAAACTGCCCTGGTATCATGGAAGCAGAATGCAAAATCATAATTGAAAGAATCTGGAAAGAGATGCTAAAATGAAAACAGCAAGAAATGTTGTGGCTAAATTCCAGAGCTATCAGGTAAAAGACAAAATTCTGCAAGCAGCCAGAAAGAAAGAATTTAAATACCAAGGAGAAACAATAAAGATTACACAGGACCTGGCTGCATCAGCATTAAGGGATCAAAGGGCCTAGAATGAGATATTATGAAGAATGAGGGAGCTTGGAATGGGGCCAAGAATCCACTATCTGACAAAGTTGAACTTTCTCTTCCATGGGAAAAGATGAACAATTAATGAAATGGGAGACTTCCAACATTTCCTGAAGAAAAGGCAAGAACTAAATAGAAAATTTAGACATCAAACAGGAGGCTCAAGAGACATATGAAAATGTAAAAAAAGGGGGGGTATAAAGAAAATAATTTCTATCCAATAAAATGAAACTGGCTATATACCCACTTGGGAGAAATATTCTCATAACTCTTGAGAATTATAACTCTATTAGAGAGAACATGCTTATCTGGAAGTGAGAGACAGTCATGACTTGAACTGCTATCCAGTAAGGTGAAATTGGCTATATCCCTACCTGGGAGAAAGACTCCAATAACTCTTGAGAAATGTAAATCTAGTAGAAAGAATATACATAGCCATAAATGATGGACACTCATAAATTTTTTGTGACTCAGATAGAATGATTTCAAAATAATACCTCCTTAAAAAAGGGGACAATAATGAGACAGGAGAATGGAGGAGACTGAATGGGTTAAGTCACATTACCATGAGGAACAAAAGACCTAGTACAATAAAAGGGAAGAAGGAGGGGGATAGAACCACCAGGATCTTCTCATCAGACCTGGCTTAAAGTTAACATACACACACCAAGTTAAGTTAAGAAAGAACTTACCATTCAAGTATTAAAAAGGAGAAAGGGGAGGGGGTGACTGGCAGGGGGGAGAAAAGGGGAACTAATAGAAGGAAGGGAAAAAGGGGAAAAGGGAAAGGGTGAAAAAGGGGAGGGGGTTGATATAAGAGGGCAAACACAATGAAGGGTACGGTATTCAGAAACAAAATCCTGGGGAACATAAAAAGGGGGAAATACAGAGGGAAGATAGCATGGAGGACAATAAAGAGTTAGTAATTATGACTTTGAATGGGAATGGGGTGAACTCTTCCTTAAAAAGTAAGTGAATGACTGGATTAAAAACAAGAAATCTACAATATGCTGCTTACAAGAAAGTCATTTGAAGCATATATATATATGTATATATATGTATGTATATATATGTATGTATATATGTATATATGTGTATATATATATATATATATATATATATATATATATATATATATAGTATATGTAGAGAGAGATAGTAAAAGTAAAAGGTTGGATAAAATATATTTTGCATCACCTGAAGTGAAAAAAGGAGGGTTTGCAATTCTTATCTCAGACAAACAGCTGCAAAAAGAGAAATTTTTTTTTGCAAGCCGAATGGGGTTAAGTGGCTTACCCAAAGCCAAACAGCTAGGTACTTATTAAGTGTCCAAGGCCATATTTGAACTCAGGTACTCCTGACTCCAGGGTGGGTGCTCTATCCACTGCACCACCTAGCTGCCCAAAGAAAGCAATTGTTAAAAGAGATAAGGTAGCAATCAATTCCCTACTAATAGTTACCATAGACAATAAAGTCATTTTAATACTAAATATGTATGCATGCAAAGGTATAGCATGCAAAATATTAGATGAGAATTTGAATGAGCTAAAGGAAGACATAGACAGCAAAACTCTACTAGTGGGAGAACTCTATCTCCTGCTCTCAAATTTAGATGAATTGAATCATAAACTAAACAAAAAGGAAGTTAACGAGGCAAATACATTGTTATAAAATTAGACCTGATAGACTTATGGAGGAAATTGAATGGGTATATATAGGAATATGCATTTTATCTGCAGTACATGGCACTTACACAAAATTGACCATGCACTAGGGCATAAAAAAGGTAGAAATAGTGAATACATCTTTCTCAAATCATAATGCAATAAAATTCACATTCAGTACTGGGTCAGGGTGAAATAGACCCAAAAGAGCTTGGAAAGTAAATAACCTCATTTTAAAGAATGAGTGAATCAAACAAGAAATTATAGAAAGAATTAATTACTTTATCCTAGATAATTAAAATAACAATCCAGCATGCACTCAAGGAAGCTTTCAAGGGTTATATTATATCTTTATATGTTTACAAGAAAAAAATTACAGTTGGAGGAAATCAATGGACTAAATATGCAACTAAAATATTAGAGAAAACAAATTAAAACCCCCATTACATAAAAAATTAGAAATTCTAAAAATTCATGAGAAATTAATAAATTAATAAATTAATAAAATTGATTTCACTATTGAACATATATGTACAACCAACAGTTGTTTTATGAAAAAAACCAATAAAATTGATAAACCTCTAGTCAATTTTATTAAAAAAAAGAAAAAATCCAAATTGCTAGGATCATAAATGGAAAAAGGGTGAATTCACTACCAATGAGGAGTAAATAAGAATAATAATTTGGAATTATTTTGACCAACTATATGTCAATAAATTTGACAATCTAAGTGAAATGGGAAACTATTTACAAAAATATACATTGCTTAGATTAAATGAAGAGTAAATTAAATAATCTCAGAAAAGGAAATTCAACAAACCATTACTGAGCTCCCTAAGAAAAAATCTTCAGGCCCTGATGGATTCACGAGTGAATTCTATCAAACATTTTAGGAACAGTTGTTTAAAATTCTTTACAAACTCTTTGGAAAAATAGGTGAAGATGAAACTCTGCCTAACTCTTTCTATGACAACCATACAGTGCTAAGACATAGATCAAGAGGAGTTAAGACAGAGAAAGAAAACTGTAGAACTATCTCCCTGATGAATATATATGGAAATGTATTAAATATTGTCTTTGCAAAATAATTACAAATGTTATCATTAGGATAATACATTATGATCAAGTACATTTATACCAGGAACGCAGGGTTGGTTCAGTATTAGGAAAACTGATGGTGTAATTACGTATATCAATAACAAACCTATCAAAAATCATATGATTATATCAATAGATGCTGAAAAAGCTTTTGACAAAATACAGCACCCATCCCTAATAAAAACACCATAGAGTGTCGTGTTAAATGGAATGTTGCTTAGAATAATAACTAGTATCTGTCTGAAACAACTAAAAAGCACTATATGCAATGGCGATAGGCAAGAGACATTCCCAATAAGATCAGGTTTGAAACAAGGATGGCAATTATGACCACTACTATTCATTATTGTTTTAGAAATGTTAGCTTCAGCAATAAGAGAAGAAAAAGAAATTGAAGGAATTAGAATTGGGAAGGAAGAGACAAAACTCTCACTTTTTAGAGATGACATGATGGTATACCTAGAGAATCCCAAAAATTGATCTAAAAAACTACTGGAATCAATTAGCACCCATAGCAAATTCACAGGATATAAAATAATCCCTCATCAATCCTCAACATTTCTATATATGACTAGCAAGATACAGGAGAAAGAGCAAGAAAGTGAAATACCATTTAAAGCATCTCAGGCAATATAAAATACTTGTGAGTCTACCTGCCAAAGAAGACTCAAAATCTTTTGGAAAACAATTACAAAACACTTCTCACACAAATAAAATCAAATTTTAATAATGGCAAATGTTAACTAATTATGGATAGGTCCAGTAAATATAATAAAAATGGCAATTCTCCTAAAACTAAACTACTTGTTTACTGCCCTACCAATCAATGTTACAATAAATTATTTTTATGAGTTAGAAAAAAATTGTAAATAAATTCATATAGAGAAATACAAAGTTCAGAATTTCCAGCGATTCAATGAAAAAAAGTAAAAAAGAAGGTGGTTTAGCCTTACCGGATCTAAAATTTTCTTATAAAACACCTGTTGCCAAAACTGTCTGGTATTGGATCAGAAATAAAGTGATGGATCAGTGGAAGAGATTAGGTGCAATAAAAGGAAATGATTATAGTAATCTGCTCTTTGATAAAACCAAAGATTCCAGCTATTGGGATAAAAACTCTCTCTTCAATAAAAACTATTGGGAAAATTGAAAGTTAGTAGGGAAGAAACTTGAATTAGATCAACACCTCACATCCTATACCAAGATAAGATCAAAATGTACACAGAATTTAGACATAAATAATAACAGTATAAGCTAACTGGATGATCAGATACTTGTTAGATCTATGGAAAGGGAAGCAGTTTATGACCAAGGAAGAGATGGAGAACATCATTAAAAACAAACTAGTTAATTATGATTTCATTGAATTATAAAGCTTTTGCACAGAGCAAACCATTGGAATCAAGATCAAAGGAAATGTAGTAGTTTGGGAAACAATTTTTACAACTGGTGTTTCTGACAAAGGACTCATTTATAAAATATACAGATAACTGATTCAAATTTTCAAAAAAACAAGCTATTCCCCAATTGACAAGTGGCCAAATATAAATAAAGAAAATTTACAGATGAGGAAATCATACCAATTCATAGTCACATGAAAAATTTCTCCAAATCATTACTTATTACAGAAATTCAAATTAAAGCCTCTCTGAGATACCACCTCACACCTCTCAGACAGGCTAATATGACAAGGAAAGACAATGATCAGTGTTGGAAGGGATGTGGGAAATCTGTGACACTAATGCATTGCTTCTGGAGCTGTGAACTGATCCAACCTTTCTGAAAGCAATTTGGAATTATGCCCAAAGGGCAATAAAAATGTGTATACCCTTTGATTCAGCAATACCACTAAGGGGTCTATACCCTGAAAAAATTATGGAAAAAGGGTAAAAACATCACTTTTATAAAAATAATAATAGTCACCCTGTTTAATGGGAATTCAAGGTAGTATGGAAGGATTTCCATGAACTGATGCTGAGCAAGGGGAGCAGAACCAGAAAAATATTGTACACCCAGCAGCAATTTGGGGGTGATGAACATCTCTGATCAACTTGCTCATTCCATCAGTACAACAAAGGACAATTTTGGGCTATCTGTGATGGAAAATACCATCTGTATCCAGAGAAATGAAAGTGGAATTGGAACAGAGAACAAAGACTATTACCTTCAATTTTGGGGAAAAAAATCTGTTATCTCATTATGTAATTTTGCTATTTCTTATACTTTATTTTTCTTCCTTGAGAATATGATTTCTCTCTCATTTCATTCACCTTAGAACATTGTATACCATGGAATCAATTTAAAGACAAACCTTCTGTGGTGGGGGGGGGTTAGGGAAGCAACAATAGGGGAAAATTTTAAAATTCTAAATTAATAAAACATTCCATAAATAAAAAAGAAATAATACTAGCAAAAAAAATGTTTCCTAATTTACTGCACCTATTTTGATCTTGGTTACAGTGGTTTTGCTTTTGCAAAATATTTTTAATTTAATGTAATTGAAATGATCTAGTTTCTTTTTAATAATGTTCTCCAGCTCTTCCTTGGTCATAACCTCTTTCCCTTTCAATAGATCTGACAGGTAAACCATTCATTAAAATCCTTGTTTGTTTGTAAAAAAATTTTTATGTCAAAATGCTGTAGCCATTTTGATCTTAGCTTACTACTAAAAAGTCAAGAATTTCCAAGTATTCAATGAAAATTGCAAAAGAAGGTGTTTTAGCCTTACTAGATCTAAAATTTTATTATAAATCATCAGTTATCAAAATTTTCTGGTTTTGGATAAGAAATACAGTGGTGGCTCAGTGGAATAGACTAGGTGTAATAACAGAAAATGATTATAGTAATCTGATATTTGGTATACTCAAAGTCCAGCTTTGGGATAAAAACTATCTTTGACAAAAAACTGTTGGGAAAATTGGAAGTTTAATGGAACAAAATTAGATTAGGCCAAAACCTCACACTCCATACCAAGATAAGATCAAAATGGATACAAGATTTATATATTAAAAACAATATTATAAACAAACTAGGAAATCAAGTAATAGTTTACTTGCCGGATCTATGGAAAGGGAAGGAGATATGACAAAGGAAGAGATTGAGTACATTATTAAAAAGAAATTAGATCATTTCAATTATATTAAATTAAAAAGCTTTGATTTCTTTGTTTATAGCACATTCTTTAAGCATTTTATATTATTTACAATGAGAGGTGTGTATTTAGATAGAACAATATTACAAATAGAATATTTGGACATCAAACAGGAGACTCAAGAGACACATGAAAAGTTTTAAAAATGCTATACAATAAGATCAAACTGGCTCTATACCCACTTGGGAGAAAGATTCTCATAACTCTTGAGATTTGTAACTTGAGAATATACATAAGCAGAAATGGTAGACACTAAACACTTTTCTGTTACTCAGAATGATTTAAAAACATTATCTCCTTAAAAAAGGGGGGGGGAGTAAGGAGAAGGGAGGCTGGATGGAAACTGAATGGAGTAAATCTAATTACATCAAAGGGTACAAAAGACCTATTGTAATTGAGGGGAAGAAGGGAGTGGATGTGAACCACTTGAATTCTCATCAGATTTGGCTTAAAGTTAACTTAGAAAATTTTAAGAAACGTATCTTACCTTTAGAGTATTAAAAGGGGAAATGGAAAGGGGGGACAAGGAGGCGGAGAAAAAGGGGAGCTAACAGAAGGAAGGGAAGAAGGAGAAAAGGGAAAGGGAAAAATGGGGAGGGGGTTGAAGAGAGCAAATACCCTGAAGGTGGCAGTATTAAGAAACAAAACACAGGGGAATAAGGATAAAGAGAAAATAGAGGGAAAATACAAACAGAAGGAAGATAGCATGCAGGGCAATAAAGATTTAGCTAACCAAGATCATAACTTTAAATGTGAATGGGATGAACTCTCCCTTACAACATAATAGCAGACTGGATTAACAACCAGAATTCTACAATATTTTGTTTACAAGAAACTCATTTGAAGCAGAGAGATACATATAGAGTAAAAGTAAAAGCTTGGAGTAAAATATATTTTGCTTCAGCTGAAGTGAAAAAAGCAGGGTTGGCAATATTTATCTCAGAAAAAAAGAGAGAGCATGAAAGGAGATAAGGAAAGAAACTTTATCTTTGTAAAAGGTTCCATGGAAAATAAAGTAATTTCAATACTAAATATGTATGCACCCATTGGGACAGCATCCATATTCTTAGAGGAGAAGCTGAAAGAACTACAGGACGATATAGACAGAAATACTCTACTAGTGGGAGATATTAACCTCCTACTCTCAGATTTAGATATATAGAATCATAAAATAAACAAGAAGGAAGTTAAGGAGGTAAATAGATTGTTAGAAAATCTAGATATGATAGAACCATGAAGGAAATTGAATTGGGATAGAAAGGAATATACTTTTTTCCTGCACTACATGGCTCTTACACAAAAACTGACCATGTACTAGGACATAAAAACCTAATGATCTATGGCAGAAAGGAAGAAATAGTGAATACATCTTTCTCAGATCACAATGCAATAAAAATCATATGCAATATTGGGAAAGGGAGATACAGACCCAGAACTAATGGGAAACTAAAGAACCTCATTTTAAAGAATCAGTGGATCAAGCAACCAATTATACAAAGAATTAATGATTTCCTCCTAGATAATGACAATAATTATACAACATAACAACACCTATGGGATAAACTCAAGGCAGTTGTCATGGGATATAGTATATAACTTTAAATGATTACATGAATATATTAGAGAAAGAAGAAATTAATGAATTAAATATGCAACTAAAAATTAGAGAAAGAAAAAATTTAAAATTGCTCACTTAAATACAAAATTAAAAATTTTAAATAGTAAAGGAGAAATTAATAAAATTGAAATCAAGAAAAATATTTAACTAATAAAGAAAACCATGTGTTGGTTTCATGAAAAATATCAATAAATTTGATAGACCTCTGGTTAATTTGTTTAAAGAAAGAAGAAAACGAATTTGCTAGTGTCATAAATGAAAAAGGTGAACTTACTACCAATGAGGAAGAAATTAAATTAATAATTCAGAAGTATTTTGTCCAACACTATACCAATAAATTGGACAATCTAAGTGAAATTGATGAATATTTACAAAATTATAAGTTGCCCAGGTTAAATGAAGAAGCGATTAAATACCTAAACAACCATATCTCAGAAAAAGAAATTCAACATTGAACTCCCTAAGAAAAAATCTCTAGGGTCAGATGGATTCACAAGTGAATTCTATCAAATATTTAAGGAACAACTGTTTCCAATTCTATATAAGCTCTTTGAAAAAATAAGTGAAGATGGAACTCTGCGTAACTCTTTCTATGACACCAATATGGTGCTGATACCTAAACCAGGAAGAGTAAAAACAGAGAAAGAAAATTATAAACCTATCTCCATGATGAATATAGATGCAAAAATCTTAAATAATATCTTAGCAAAACCATTACAAGTTATCACTAGGATAATAGATTATGATCAAGTAGGGTTTATCCCAGGAACGCAGAATTGGTTCAATATTAGGAAAAATTTTAGCATAATTAATTATATCAATAAGATACCTATCAGAAAACAAATGATCATATGAATAGATGCCACAAAGGTTTTTGATCAAATACACCAACCATTCCTAAGAAAAATACTAGCGAGTTTAGGAATAAATGGTTTATTCCTTAGAATAATAAGCAGTATCTATCTGAAACCATTAACAAGCATCATATACAACAGGGATAGCCTTCAGGCATTTCCAACAAAATAAGGGGTGAAACAAAGAATATCATTATCACTATTAGTATTCAATATAATATTAGAAATGTTAGCCTGCACAGTAAGAGAAGAAACAGAAATTGAAGGATTTAAAATAGGGAAGGAAGAAACAAAACTATCACTCTTTGCAGATGACATGATGGTATACCCAGAGAATTCCAAAAAGTCATCTAAAAAATGACTAGAAATAATTAGCAACTTTATCAAAAAAGCAGGATATAAAATAAACCCTCATAAATCCTCAACATTTCCATATATGAATAGCAAGATACAGTAGAAAGAGTTAGAAATAGAAATCCCATTCAAAGTAACCTCAGACAAAATAAAATACCTGGAATTCTATCTTCCAAGGCAGACTGCAAAAACTTTTTGAAAACAATTACAAAATTCTTCTCATGCAAATAAAATCATATTTAAATACCGGGGCAAATATAAACTGTTCATGGATAGGTTGAGCTAAGATAATAAAACTGACAATTCTACCAAAACTAAACTACATCTTTAGGGCCCTACCAATGAAAATTCCAAAAAAAATTACTTTAATGAGTTAGAAAAAGTTGTAAGTAAATTTATATGGAGAAAGAAAAAGTCAAACGTTTCCAGGAATTCACTGAACAGAAGTGCAAAAGAAGGTGGCTTAGCTTTACCAGATCTAAAATTATCTTATAATGGTTCAGTCCTCAATACTCTCTGGTATTGGATAGGAAATAGAGTCATGGATCAGTGGAATAGACTAGGTGCAATAGAAGGAAATGATCATAGTAATCTGCTGTTTGATAAACATAAAGAGTCCAGCTTTGGGGAAAAAAAACTCTTAGATGATAACTGTTGGGAAAATTGTAAATTAGATTAGACAAACACTTCACACCCTATACTAAGATAAGATCCAAATGGTTACAGTATTTAAACATAAAAAAAAAAAAAAACATATTATAAGCAACCTAGAAGATCAAGGAGGAGTTTATGTGTCAAATCTATGGAAGAGGTGACATTTTATCACCAAGGAAGAGATAGAGAACATCATTAAAAATAACTTAGAGAATTTTGACTACAATAAATTAAAAAAGCTTTTGTAGGGACAAAACCACTGTAAGCAAAATCAAAATAAATGTAGTAAATTGGTAAACAATTTTTGCAACTAATATGTCATGTACCCAACTCTAGACCTTAGCCACCTATGGGCTACTAGATCCCTGGGGGGTGTGAACCGACCCTCATGGGTGCTGGGAACACACCAGTAACAGGAGTGGCTCCACCCATGATGGAGGAACAGGGGAGGAGCTCGGCGGAGTAGCTGAAGAGTATAAAAGGGATGGGGCTGGGGAAGAGGAGAGCCATTTTTTGCTGCTACGCAAGCAATGAAGACCTACTTGTTAGACTGCAACCCGGTGTTCTGTCTAGTTATTATCCTCTGTCCCCAAGGAGTGTCCCTGCATCTGAAGACCCATGGGTCTGTAACATACGAAGACCTGGGAAAGATATGTATCCAGGCAAAGGCTTGGGATGATAGGTCCCCGAGCAGTTGGCGCCTGAACAGGGACAAAGGGAATATCTGCCTTGCCTCCCTTAATATGGGGAAGAGCTGGACAGCCTCAGATTAATTTAAGATTAATCTGGGACGAAGTTATGGGACAGGGGCTGGACTTTCCCCTGATTAGACCTGAAGAAAAGGCAGTTCTAGCTTGTCAGTTATATAAATTAGGCAAGAAGCATCAATTTAAGCCACATATTAAACAGTGCTGAGAATTTGTAAATAAGGTGTGGGAGGTCTCCCCATGGTTAGAACATTCAGGGGTTACAAAAGAGAGCTGGGAGACAGTTGGGTGACAGTTGGCTTCTTTTGATGAGTCATGTCCTGGAATCTTAACTGACCAGGACTTCTCCATTTATTCTTTCATAAATACAATGTTACAGGGGGCTTCTCGTCCCTGTGGGAGAGAAACAATTGGCACAGAAGTGGGAGAATCATTAGGAGAATCTTCTGAGGATGAGAATTGTAATAATCCCCCCCTCCTCCTCCGATTTATCCTGGGGCAGAACTTAGAGAAATTTATAAGAAACATAATAAATATGGAGTCGGGGAAGAAGAAGGAGGAAGTAGCCATTCAGAGGGCAGAGCAAGAGCAGGGAAGGGTAGGCAGAAAGTCAAAGTCAGGCTTGTGGCACAGCAGAATTTAATACCCAGCGCTGTGATGCAGCAGACATTGAGAAAGAATGAAGTGTTTATGCCACACCCACAGGCAGAGACTGATGAGGAAGAAGTCTCTGCCTCTCTGTCCACCATGACTCTAAAACATGGAGCCAGTTTCCTTTCTTGCTCTTCCAGGGGCCCTGCTCCAGAAAGTCTTATAGCATGCAATCTTAAAGCTGCTGCTGAAGAAGGGGAGATTGTAGATTGGGAAGATTGAGGGATTACTCCAACGCTTTATCCTGTTTTTGATGATGGCCAGGGTGGCAAACGCCATCATGATCCAGTTCGCTTTAAAGTATTGAAAGAGCTCAAGGAAGCTGTTGCAAAGTACAGCTCCTCTTCGCCATATGTGAAGCATTTATTAACTAACGCCACTGCTGCATGGCCTTGGATCCCTTATGATTGGCAAGAGGTTGCAGGTGCAGTGCTCACCCCAGGACAAGCAGTCACTTTTACTGCCCTTGTAAAGAGAGAAGCAGAACAGTATATAGAGGAGAGAGGCATCGCCAACCCCAATGAGGCTTTTGAGATGATTACAGGGACAGGAAGATGGAAAAGACCCAGAGACCAAATACATTTGCAACCTATGGTATTTGCAGCTATTCAACTTTGCCATGTCAGAGCCTTTGGGAAGCTAGAAGACCAAGGGGCAGAAAGGGAGAAACTAATTGGTCTTAAACAACGAGCCAGTAAAACTCCTACAGATTTTATCAGCAGGGTACAAAAGACAGTCATAAGTATTTTAGGACACGCAACTGGTTCCAAATTGCATATTCCACAGTTGGTGAAAGAGGGTCTTCACCCCAAAAACCAACAGCTCTTGAGAAATGATATAATCGAGCACCTCCTAGAGGCCCCCCTAAAAGTAGAGAACACCAAGCCATGGCGATGGCAATAGCTCAGGGGATTAGTGAAGGCCTTAAATAATGAAAGGCTGTTTGTTTTAATTGCGGAAAAGAAGGGCATTTTAAGGCACAGTGCCACGCAGGTCAAAAGAGGGGCAATAAACAGCCCACCTGCTATTCCTGTGGAAAAATTGGACATATGGCAAGGTTCTGTAGATATAAGAAAACATTGGTGCCAGGAAACAGGAGGAGGGGCCCTCCCTCTGGGGGCCCTGACACCAGAGTTTATCCTATCACAGTAGCTTCAGAGATGCCCATGGGGCCAGACCTGGAACCAAAAGTGTTGCAAGAGCGCCATCAGAGGGAACTACAAAATGAAAGGATTTAAGTCAAACTATTCTAACAGTTTTCGAGCAGGGAAAGGAAGAGGATTCATTAATAATCACCCCCTGGAGTATTGCCTCTATAGAGGTTGTCCCGGCCACATTTCCCCAACTAGTAGTGGGTGCTACAGGATACTCCCCTATACTTGTCCACACCAAACTACTGCCATCTGGTGACACTACTGTGTATTTTACCAACCCACACTGCTACCCAGTAACCCTTCCCCCTGGCACAGCTACTGGCTGAGGAATATCTTTGCCATAGATTGAGAGTGAGAGCTTCCCACAAGTAAGTTGGTGTACTGAAGTTGGGTTACAGTGGCCCATTATACAGATAGATATAGAAGGCAAATTAGTGTTAGGAATGATTGACACAGGAGTTGATGTGTCCATTATTGATTCAGTACAGCGGGACCCCTCCTGGCTGCTTATGTCATCTACCATCCCTGTTCTAGGGGTGGGAGGCAATCAAGGAGCTAGAAAAGCAGAGCGTCACTTGAGATGGAGATATGAAGGACAAAGTGGCTTTATTAATCCCTTAAAGATTATGGGACTAGGCTCTGCCCTGTGGGGTAGAGAATTGTTACATCAGTTACAATTGTATCTTACCATTCCTGAACATCTGACAACAAACTCCTAGGGGCTTCTGCTATGGTGAGCTGCCCAAAGATTATGTGGAGGAGTGGTAACCCTGTGTGGGAAGAACACTGGCCCCTTTCTGCAGAGAAACTCACCACATTAAAAGATATAATTAAGGAATTATTGCTACAAGACAGAATTGAGCCTACCACCAGCCCTTATAATTCTCCAATATTTGTAATAAAAACGAAAGCTGATACTTGGAGAATGATTATCGACTTACGGATGGTGAATAAAAGAATGGTCCCTATGGGCCTGCTACAGACCGGTCTTCCTTCTCCTGCCTTTATACCTAGGGAATTTATTATAAATATAATAGATATTAACAATTGTTTTTATAGCATTCCCCTTCACTTTGAGGACAGGGATAAATTTGCATTTACGGTACCATCGAAAAATTTTCAAAGCCCGTCAACCAGGTATCAGTTTACTGTATTACCTCAGGGAATGGCCAGTAGTCCAACTATGTGCCAAACATATGTTGCAGCTATCATTCACCCGCTGTGCAGTAAGTATCCCAAGGCTATCATAATCCATTATATGGATCATATTCTCATGGCTACTAAGCAATCCTTGGAGTTAGAAGACTTAAAAAAAGAAATGCTACTTTCTTTGAGTAAAAATGGGCTTCAAGTAGTTCCTTATAAGATACAAGAAACTAGCCCTTATCAATACCTTGGTCACAACCTTAGTGAAGGAAGGGCATCTAGAATACCCCCAAAGGTGAATTTAGAGAAGTGTAGGACCCTTAATGATTTCCAGAAACTTATTGGTTCCATACAATGGATACATTCTACAGTTCCTATTCCTGATGATTTGATGTATCCTCTTTATGATATCCTGAAAGGAAATTCCACATTGGCCTCCCTCGGACCTCACAAGCAAAGGAGGCAATGGCACAGATCCTTTCCAGGTGTCATGAGTCCCTAGCTCAATTTGATCCTGAGCAACCTATATTCGCCACCATTTTTAAATCAAAGGTCACATATTGGTTGTCTCTATCAAAAGCAAGGTGTCAAAGAATGGGAATATTTCCAGAGAAGTAAAAGAAGTATCACTTGTAAATTTACGATGCTGGCAAATTTATTCCTAGCTATGTCTAATCGTTGTCTTTGCATGTTTGGAAGATATCCTGTTTTAAATATTTGTGCTTCTGAAGGTGCTCTTTGTTATTTTACTGACTCTATCCCTGAATCGGCTGCCCTACTCACTTCATGTGATGTCATTAATCTTCCATTACCCCCGATGCTGCATGGAAGGGACAGCTTTCGATTACACCCCCCACCATGAATTATTTCCCCTACCCTTGTTGATGGACCAAATGTGTTCACAGATGCCACCAAAAACAAATGAGCAGCCTTTTATGTCCCACAAAAGCAAGTATTGCGAGTTTTTACCACTGAGTATACCTCAACCCAGAAAAATGAACTCCTTGCTGTTACAGGTGCTCTTGCTTATCTTGCCAACATGCCTATTAATCTTATCACTGACAATCTCTATTATGCTACTGCACTTCGAGAACTCCCTACTGCATTTATCAATCCTCGTGTTAGTACTATTGTTTCTTTGTTGGCAGACCTTCAAAATCTTCTTCTCTCTCATCACTGTCCTGTGTTTGTGTTGCATGTCTGTTCCCATATCTCTGCTGTTGGACCCATCTACAGTGGCAATGATATGGTAGATTGAGCATTGCTATGTCCTTTATTCTCAGAAGTCCATCAGGCACATAAGTACCATCTCTCAGCTTGTTCTCTTTGTCATCTGTATGGCATCACTAAAGATCAAGCCAGAGACATAGTGAAATGATGCCTTGGCTGTGCTCCATTTCATGCCCCACCTATTGATTGTGCCATTAATCCCTGCAGAGACCATCCTAATGCTTTATGGCAGATGGATGTTACCCACTATGGGAAAACCCTTATTTATGTCTCCATAGACACTTTTTCCAATTTTGCCATGGCATCAATTCAACCTGGTGAGGCAACCCGCCATGTTATAGCACATCTTTTGTCCTGTTTTTCCACTTGTGGAGTTCCTACAGCTATAAAAGCAGATAATGGTCCTGCACATTCTTCCAAGACATTTGCAAAGTTTTGTCAAGAATTTTTCATTTTACATAGTACTGGGATTCCATACAATCCGACCAGCCAGGCCATAGTTGAACGTGCTAAGCACACCCTTAAAACTCTCCTCATTAAACAAAAAAGGGTAGTCAGCAGTCATGGCCATCTTATATATACACAATTACCACAGGCCGTATACACCATGAATTTTCTTCAATTGAGAGATGATGGTACCTCTCCAGCTTTATGCTTTTTTGCAGGAACTTCCCGAACACTACACACACACACACACACACACACACACACACACACACACACACACACATCTAGCCATCCCTCTCCCTGCCCAATAGGCAATCGAGTACTTTGGAAAAGCCCAGATGGCCAATGGCATGGGCCAGGTTTGGTAATTATAAGTGGACAAGGGTATCTTTGTATTCAAACAGATCCAAGTCTGGATAGCAAGGAGAAGGAGGAACCAGTCTGGGCACCAACCAAATGGGTCAGAGACCTTGGAGAAGATGAAAATAAGGAAAAGAAGATGAGGACGGAGAGGATGGAGACACCCAAGGAAAGAAAAGAGAATGAAGACCTTAATTCTTGCCCTCCTTGCCCTGAGTCTGCTACCCGGGACACAACCTCTCAACAGTAGATGGTACAACCTTACTGAGTCACACAGAGTTCAGGAAGATCAACAAGGCACATAGTTCTGGGAGCTGGTGGGTCTACCACCAGCTCTTAAAGCTTTAGGATGGCATGACACAACAACTCCATTTAAGATAAAAGGGAATGCCACCAAGTTAGTCGGGGAAACTGAACACCGAGATACACAGAACGTACAGGAACCTGAGATAACTAACTATAACTTTACAGTATATGCTTCCAATCCGCTGATATGTCATTATACAGACACCACGCTCCCGGATGATACAAGCTTGGATAAGACATGTATCAAATTAGAAAGTAAACTTTTTTCATCCTTTTTTCATCATACACAAGAACTAAAGAATCATACCAACCGCCTAAACATAACATGTTATCCATCCCACATTCCCTGAATTTCACCCAAGAAACATCGCAGATGTACATGAAGCTTGCCTCTTATCATAATGGTACAATGACCTTCTTTGCCTGCCCCGAAGGAGATGGAGATACCAGGGTTCCAGTACATGCTTGCTCTACCTGGGTTCCAACATGTGGCTCTACAATATACGATTAATCTGTGCATGTACAATTTTGGGGTTATATCTCCTCTACAAAGAAATACAAACAAATAGCAGCTCCTGCACCAGTTGCCTTTCCCCTGGGAACTGCTCATCCACATTTGTGGTGATTGGGTATACCATTTGCAACAATAAATGCTTCTATCTGTATATTCCCCTGTAAACAAGGTACATCCTGCTCAGATTTTACATTTGAGACATGGCATGCTATTATTGGCAATTTGAATTCGACCTGCGATGATACTCAAGGACATACTGAGAAGTTGTGTGCACCTCCCAACTATGCTTTCCTCCTTTGTCATACAAAAAAAAAAAAAAACACATGTATTGAAAAACATGATCAACAACCTGGGGGCCTTCAACCTTACTGCATTTCTTGTCCTAATGCCACACTCACTGACACTGACTTCTCAGCATCATGGTGGTACAATATTTATCCTGAAATGCCAAAAATATCAACTTGTACCAGTAAAAGCTAAACAACCATGGGCACAACATCCTATAGACGAGTTGTGGAATGAACTTCATGGGAATCTTCCTCCTCTACCATTTCAAAAGCATGAGGTGGTTGATCTTGCTTTCAATATCATAAACTTTGCTTTCTCAATTTATGAAGAATTCCAAATTCAGGATCTTTACCAGTGACAAGGATATCTGGCATCTGTATTACAAAACTTTTTGGCCCAACAGTCATCCATGTGGACCATCCAAAATCCTATAAACTGGGCACTTCAAAAGGAAATAGATGCTTTGGCCCATGTAATAGTTTACATTGGAGATGATCTTGCTTACCATGAGTTAATAACCCAAATTCCTTGTCATTATAGATATAAACCATTATGTGTCACTCCATTACAGGTAAATCTTTCTAACTCCTCCTAGGTTGGTTCATGGCTTCAGATATGGGCTGCATTACAAGGTGCATTATTATCTCATAATGCTTCTTCAGACATTCATCAGTTAGCTTTACTGCTTCAAGAACTGAGAAATATTTCAACCAATTTTTCGAATCATCAGACTGCTGCCTTTAACATTGCTAATTATCTTAAGCATTTACAATTCTTACAATAGTTATTCAGCTGGCTAGGTCCTATTGCCATATTATTTCTTCTTTGTATTTTTGGCCCCTGCTTGGTATGGTTTTTGATATCCCTAATGAAGACCACCTTGATTAACATCAAGGCAGATACCATATCTCTTGTGCATCTCACCCCTAGTTCAGTGCCAATATAATATCTACTGCTTTGCGTTTCATCTTTCCCAGTGAATGCAACTGCAGGCAGTGCTTTCTCCTGGGATTGATGCCCTTCTGCCAGAACTGTCCAATGTCACTGCGAAATATGAAGAAGAACGCACCTCACCAGTGCTTGTGCTTATAACTACATCTCTGTACTAGAATAGTTAAAATTGTATTTTATAGACTTATTTAAGAATGCATTCAAATTTTGATATTAATTGGCTATTTAAAAATCTTAATAAATTTATACAAGACATTCCTCAAGACATTCTAATTGATTCTAAGTTATTTTCTCTTGATCAGTCTTAATTGGTTCACTCAAAAACATAATAATATGTGTGTATGTGTAATTAAACTTCTGTGTAATTAAACTTCAATGGGACATTTTCACATCTCTCTACTGGCCTGGAGGGATAGGAAAATGTTCCTATATTTTGGGAGTTGATGCCAGCCAGGGCATCAATCTCAGCTTGGTAAATTTTATACAAAACGGTTGTTTCTGTGTGTTTATACCTGTGTCTATGTGTGTGTTTAATTCAGATCTGAAATAATTTCATTGATGTAGGTTATTAAGACTATGACTATTTCTACCTCACCTGCTTTGCTACATATGTTTGTTTCTAAAGCATGCTATTGGAGGCAAAGGCTGACTTCTGTGCTCTTCTCCAGAATCCCGAAGAACGACCAAAGATAGACACTACCCCTGTCTAAACAAAAAGGGGGAATTGTCATGGACCCAGCTCTGGCCCTTGGCCATCTACGGGCTAGGAGATGTTTGGGGATGTGAACCTGCCCACATGGGTGCTGGGAATGCCCCAGTAACAGGAGTGGCTCCCCCCATGAGGGAGGAACAGGGGAAGAGCTCCGGGCAGGAGCTGAAGTCTATAAAAGGGATGGGTCTGGGGAAGAGGAGAGCCATTTTTTGCTGCTATGTAAGCAATAAAGACCTGCTTGTTAGACTTCAACCAGGTGTTCTGTCCAGTTATTGCCCTCCGTCCCCAAGGAGGGTCCGTGGGTCTGAAGACGATCGGGTCCATGACGTCCGAAGACCTGGGAAAGGTATGTATACAGCAAAGGCTAGGGATAGGTCCACGAGCACTAATATTTCTGACAAAGGATTCATTTCTAAAATATACAGAGAACTCAGTCAAATATTCATAAAAACAAGACATTCTCCAATTGACAAATTGTCACAGGATTTGCAGAGGCAATTTACAGCTGAGGAAATCGAAGCAATCCATACTCATATGAAAAATTGCTCCAAATAATTCAAATTAAAGCATCTCTGAGAAGCACCTCTCAGACTGGCCAATAGGACCAGAAAGGACAATAATCAATGTTGAAAGTAATGTCAGAAATCTGGAACATTAATACATTGTTGGTGGATCTGTGAACTCATCCAACCTTTAGAACAATTTGGGATTATGTCCAAAGGGCAACCAAAATGTGCATACCCTTTGATCCAGCAATACCACTACTTGGCATATATGCTGAAGAGATGATGAAAAAGGTTAAAAGCATTACTTATATGAAAATATTCCTAGTAGCCCTGTTTATGGTAGCAAAAACATTGGAAATTATTTAAATATCCTTCAATTGAGGAATGGCTTAACAAACTGTGGCTTATGTTTGTCATAGAACACTTTTGTTCTATTAGAAATGAGGAGAGATGGGAATTCAGAGAAGCCTGGATTGATTTGAATGAACTGATGCTGAGTAAGATGAGAAAAACCATAAAAACATTATACATCCTAAACAGCAACATGAAGGTGAGGATCAACCCTGATGGACTTGCTCATCCCTTCAGTGCAACAACCAGGGACAATTTGGGGCTATCTGCAATAGAGAATACCATGTGTATCCAGAGAAAGAATTATAGACTTTTAACAAAGACCAAAGACTATTACCATAAAATTAGAAAAAAAATCATTATTATGTAATTTTACTATTTCATCCTTTATTTTTCTTCCTTAAGGATATGATTTCTCTATCATCACATTGAACTGAGATCAATGTATAACATGGAACTAATGTAAACCCTAACAGAATGCCTTCTGTTGGGGGTGTGGGGAGGGAAGTAAGAATGGGGAAAAATTTGTAAACCTCAAAATAAATAAAATCTTTCTTTAAAAAAAATAAAAGAAATCACATTTCATTAATTGATTTCACTTTTTATCATAATATAGTATTTTAGCTTCAATGGATAAAAATGTATATCTGATCAGTCTTAACTGGTTTGCATTTTCTTGTATTTTTTACTGTTTTTTCAGAATAAAATGTCATTGCTTCATATTTGATATACGAAAACTATATAGAGGGTAAAGAATCATTTCTACAATACACAGTAGTAAAATTTCCTTAGAGTAATTGCATCAGCCCCATAATTGAGAAAATATTCATAACATGACTTTGAGAATAATAGTTTGATTTGTAATAACTCAATTCTTATGTATAATGTATAACTTTAAAGCAATACTACAAACATTATCATTCACTTTTACCATATATGCTTTTGAAATATTACATTTATATAAATTTGTTTTATCATTGGAGCTAAGAAAAAATATAGCGAGATATTATTTGAACTGAAAGTACTGAGAAATAAATGTTTTATTATAAAACATACCTTGAAATTCTACTACTATTATGATAGAGATCTCTGAATCGAAGTAAAACATATTATATTGTTATTTCCTAGATGCTTTCTCTGTTCACTAGTTAACATTTAATTCAGATCAAATAATTCAATTTAGATTACATTAACATATTCCCTAAATAATTAAATTGAAACAAAATGGTAAATACTATGTCTAATTTCCTAAAATAACCATTATGGCAGCATTTGTTAAATGTCCTAAGATTTTTTTATCACTATCTGTATTCCAAATTTCTACTCATTAGGAAGACTGAGTGCTGGTAGGTGTATTGTCACTCAAACTAGATAAGAATTTTGCAGTTTTGAAGAAATCAAAGATCATTTTAAACTTTCTATTGAAAAAACCTTTTTTTTTCAAGTGTTCAGTTGTATGAGTCATCTGTTATTTTGGAAAATATGTAGAATTTAATAGATGAGGTATATCAAACTAAGTGGATTAGGAAAATAACAGCTGTCAATATGGCTTCGTCCCAACAGTATATTTTGGGAAAAGCAAATTTTGAAATATAGACATTGCTGTATTAGTCTGATAGAATGATTATAAGTCAAGACATCTGTTGTATATTTTGCAGTTAATTGTGATTTGCATCAACAAATATTCTCCCCAAATTCATATTTTATCTTTTATATGACAAACAACAAAGGAGTCACCAAAACCCTCCTCTGTCAGTTAGATGAGTTTTTCCACTAATTTGCAAGGTGTGTAACTTAGTTATTAACTCATTAGAAATCATTTTGAAAATTGTTTTCAATGCCAAATAGCGAATTAGACACAATTATTTCCTTTCTTAAAAATAAATCTTATGTGTTATCTTCATGAAAATAAAACTCAAATGACTACTAATGATGAGAAAAGAAGTCATTGATATTGAATGTATACAATTTTATCTCAAGTTGCAGCAGGTCATACTTAAGAACACAGAAAGAGTTGATGGGCTATAATTAAAGCCTCTCCTCCAATCTAGTTATAGTTAGAGAAATTTATCTATAGATTAGTTTCAGAATAAGGATTTTTTTTCTACTTATAGCATCTCAGAAAGTATTAATAGGAATTGCTAAAGCAGTTGAAGTATACTAATTGCTAAATAGTTTTAGTATAAGTTGTACATACAGTATCATCTACTAAGTTTAGTAGGAATTACAGTCTGGGTCAGTGGAAGGAATATCCACACCAAAGAAATCACAGTGCTGTGATAACAAAGTTCAATTACATATTAGTAAAATTCATGTTTAATTTTATTTTAAATAGACATTCTAAATTTAATAATCATGTTTATTTTATTTTAGTTGCATATTTTTTTATTTCTAAATAGTCTCCCTCCTTTCATTACCTCCTTGATCCATCAAAAAGACCCATTTTACATGGGTACCTATGCGAAACATTTCTAAAATAGCCACTTTGAACAGAAGAAAAAAATTAAGAAAAACAGAGAAAAACAAAATGTTTTCATTGTCTTTAAGTTCATTATTTCTCTTTTTGAAAGTGAATAGCATTGTCCTTATGGATTCTTTGAAATTCTATTGAATCACATTAATCAGATGTAATTAAATCTTTTAAAATTGAACATTTTAAGAATATTGCTATTATTGCATACAGTGTTGCTCTGGTTCTACTCACTTCAATTTGTAACAATTCATATAGAATTTCTCAGGTGTTTCTGAAATTATTCTTCTCATCATTTCTTATATCATAATCAGAATACTAAAATATTTTCAGTTATTTTCCAATTGATGGTCTTTCCTCAATTCTTTTTTTCTTTTCCCATCACAATGAATACTGTTATAAATGTTCTTATTTATATTATTATGTATGTGTATTATATTCATATACACACACACATATACATGTGTGTGTATATGAAAGACTTTTTCTTTCACCTTTTTAGAACACAGCCATAATAGTCATACAGTTGAATCACAATGTATGTGCAATTTTATATTGCATTGGATGTAATTACAAAATATTCCACAAAATGATTCAGTTTGTAATTCCAAGATCAGTGCTTTAGTTATCTATAATTTCCCATCTCCTATAGATTTTGATATTTTGATTTTCTGTCTTGCTGCCCAATGTGATAGAAAAGAGGAGCTATATCAGAGTTGTTTTAATTTGAATTACACTAATTATTTATGATTTAGAGAATTATTTATATAATTTTAAGTCCTGATTTCTTCAACTGAAAACTGTCTATTCCTATTCTTTGACCATGTATCAATTTTAGAATGACCTATGTTTAGCAATAATAATATATTTTTAGTTTTTAGTTTTTGCAAGGCAACAGGGTTAAGTGACTTGCTGAAGGTCACACAGCTAGGTAATGATTAAGTGTCTGAGGCCAAATTTGAACTCAGGTCCACCTGATTCCAAGACTGGTGCTCTATCCAGAGCACCTACATAGTATTAAGAGTGCAACTAGCATCTGGGGAGAGAGTTTAAGAAAAATAATCTTATGAAACTTGTGGGACTAAACTTTGCAGAAAGCTAAGGATTCTACTATGAAAATAAAGACATGAAGAGAAATGATTTTTGTCATTAGGAAAAAGTCAGGAAAAGATAGAAGACAGAAAAAGGATGATGTATGTAATTAGCAGAAAGTGATAAAATAATTTCCTGGATCATGTGTAATACATCTTAAAGGAGTAACTATATAAATTTTTACTTTATTAAATTCCAAATAGAAAAGTTTCTACTTTATCATGTGGACAGTTCAAATTCACTGGAACTTTTTGACAAGATGAATGTAGCAGTAACACACAAGTCTAGTAGAATAATTTTCACAACAGTATAGATTGTGAAATGAAGATTTAAGGAAATTAAATCAAGAAGATAAACTATGATGCTATTGTAATGATATAGAGGTGATGAGAGCTTGAATGTAGAAATCTTTTCAGTAGAGGTAAATAGGGGAAAATGTGAGTTCTACTGTGAACAGAGAATAAAAATTGATGCTTGATTTGACATGTATTGAAATGGAAGTGGGCTTAGTTAGAAAAAAATCTAGAGTCAATGACAGCTGCAACTTTGCAATCATGGATAAGATGAAAAATAGTAGTAGGGAGGACCAGAAATAGAGAGGTTGGAAGTATAATGTGTTTGAGAAAGGTTTCTCTATTTCTGACATGTTAAATCTGAGATGGTTATGAGGGTAAATAAGAAGAAAATGGTTAGATATACTTACATAAATGTATACATATATATGTATGCAATTATGTATAATTATATATAACTATCCATCTATCTAAAGATAGATATGCAAAGTGTATGTATATACATGGCTATATGTGTGCATGTGTGTATATATTCATATGCATAAAGATATGTATTCAAAATGTGTGTATGTCTATATATGCATACTGTTTCATACTATATACACCTACACCCACCCAAATTTTACATTGATCCAAATTTTGTGATGTCATTTTAGTTTACTTCAAGAATGAAGAATAACAAGCAAGTGACCAATCAATTAGTTCCCAAAGATTCAGTGACATTGTCAATAATACCTTACATTGCCTATGAATGAGGCAGAATTTCACAGTCAGTCTCATTTTGTTGAACAGAGTCATCAAACATGTCCAGGGTCCATATCCAGTGATAGGGCAAAAATCAAGATGGCTGGTAATTTTCCAGAATGGAGTGAGAACGTTGGTGTCTTTGATGTCTTAATAAGTTCTAAGCATTTCACAGTGCCAGCTTTTGCTTCTTCTTGGTTATTGAATTAAGTTATTCTCATATGCTTGGGGATAGAAATCCCCTTGACTCCCTGAAGAGTTTGAGGGCTATAGGTTACTTGTCAACCTGCCAAGATCAATTCACTAGGTTATGACTGCTATTCATAGTACATATTTTTGGAACATAGTATAATGAACATGACTCTAGACTTGCAATGAAATTAGTTCATATCCTACATTAGAGACTACTAGTTGTACTATGGTGGGCAAATCACTTAATCTCCTGTTTCATCATCTGACCTCTTTGCCCGCTTCCCTCTCTTAATTTATGATCCTAAGATCTTTTCTCCACCTAAAGACTTCAAGTGAACTTTCCTTGTAGTAAGAATCTGATGCATTTTTTAAGTAGAATAAAGTAATTAAAATATATTGAATTTTGAGTTAGATAATCTCAGTTCAAACAATATGTTCACTAATTGATACCACTGTGATATGGGTAACAAACTTTACATTTTATCTATTAACTCTACTTTCCATATTTGTAAAACTAGAGGTTTGCAATTTAATATACTCTCCAGTTTAAATTTATGATCCTAGGACTTGTCAGATGTTTGATATTAATGATATATAAAGTATAAAAATTATACAGAGATTAATAATAGCAAAAACAATTTTCCTTGAAAATTTCTGAAAGACTAAAATAATAGATAAATGAGGAGGATTTGCAGTCAAATACAGGATATTGCTATTAATGACCATAGAACGGCGAGTTCTAAAAGATGTATTTTGAAAAACTATGTTTTGGTGGGAAGTAAATAAAATTACCAAATCAGGTACAACTCCTCTATAAGTGCATCAAATATATGCATACTTTGTAACTCCCGTTGATGAATTTAATATGAGTATTACTTCATTACATATTGAAATCAGTATTAATATACCTGTGGCAGCTGAATTAGCCAGCAGGTGTCATATTTGTAATTTAAAGTTTTCCTTCTGTTAAGGCAAAAAATCTTTGAAATCTTATCACATTGGAGAAAGAGCCCATGTTAAAATTTCATTTTAAACATCATTCATGTCTGTGTTTCAGTACCTCTGCTGATAAACCTTCAGATCAAGAAACCTTCAAATTTTTTATGTCACTGGCTTGAAGTACTGAATTCAACAAGAGACAGAACCACATATATGTTGTCACATTCTAGCTAATCTATTGTCTTTATGACATGTAAGTTAAGTAAATTTGATGGTGGCCACAGATATTTGTGTAACTCATACCTTATAAAGCATTATCAAAACCAATTCTATGGAGGCAAATAGTGCAGACATAGTGTCTTGTGCATGATTTTTTAGGCTTTCCTGCTGTTACTTAATTCTCACTTGCAGATTGATCTCAGAACATCATATTTTCACTTCAGCTAAGGGTTCACCAGGTTTTCCCCACAACCTTATTTTTCTGGTTGTCTACATGACCACAAAAAACTTAACTCATAAATGATCTTGGGTATTAAAAAATAACCAATGACATGGACACCAATAGTTCCTAACCCCCAATAATGCCTAAGGTAAATTTGCTAGAGTATATTCATGGCTATGGGATCAAGATCGATGTGGATGATTGCATTATTAGGAAGATAAATACAGATTGAACACTTATTATACTGTAATATAAAAGACTTTTCTGAGTAAATAAAATGTAGAACTTAAAACTACAAAAATGTTTTATTCATTTAATCATTCATATATTTATTTAACCAATTGCATATTTTTCAAAAACACAATGGAGGGGCGGCTAGGTGGTGTAGTGTATAACGCACCAGCCCTGGAGTCAGGAGTACCTGGGTTCAAATCTGGTCTCAGACTCTTAATAATTACCTAGCTGTGTGGCCTTGGGCAAGCCACTTAACCCCGTTTGCCTTGCAAAATCGTAAAAAAAAAACACAATGGAAATATTACCATAATTAATCATCAATCATTTATTTAGTCAAAGGTATATAGCAGGCTCCATGTAAGATTTTTGGAATATAAAGGGGAAAAAAGTACTGTCTTCAAAAAGATACTAGTCTAATAGGGAAATAATAGCTATCTACATTACATATATAAAGCAGATGGGATTTGTATGATCTGAAAATGATAAAGTATACCCTTAAGCACCAAATGTTAATAAGTGTGATTTTTTTCCCTTAGGAGACTAGTGCTGCTAAATTCAATGGAAAGAATTTTAAGATTTTTTCTGAAAACTCTGAGACTTGTGTTTTATTCAAATTCCTCAGCAATGTACCAGCATCACATAGAACTAAACTATATAGATTATTCAACCCAGTGGAGTGCATGAATGTTTCTTGAGTGAGATGGAAAGTGAAAGACATGTATTAATGTATATGAACATGTTGGCCATTGACTTGCCTAAGTTAGTTGAATTTTTTCATTCATTGTAATAAGACAGGATATAAGCAACCAGAAAATGAGTCCTATTATAAATTTCTCTTCTTGATGAGATGTCAGAAATTGTTTTCCTCTCCCTCCTCCACTTTTCTGTCCTCTCTCTCATTTGAGGGAATGGAGCAGAAATTCTAAAGTTTTCTGTTCCCATTTAGGCTACTGGCTATTTTGAAGGTAGTTTTAAGCTTTAAATCTCTACATAAAATATGAAGGATTACATTTAATTGCTATCTCCAGTACTATTTAGCAACTTCCTAATAGAATCAGCTACTTTGAAATTCAATCAGAGATTACAAGGTGACATGGTTTATATAGTCCTAGGATACAGCTATCCAGATGTTTCTTTTTCTCCCTTTCCAGTGATCCCCCTCACAGAGTGCCTAGATAAAATCTAGGAATATACTACCTATATACATTTAGGTTAACTAAATTTAGAATTTCATTAATAACTTCAAATACTCCTAAAAGAATAAATATTACATGTCATCGATAAAAGAGATAAACACCTTTAAAACATCATGTAAAATGGATTTGTTTCACTAGGACACCATTCTCCACTGGAAAAAGAGACAAGAAAACAAAATCTACACTAGTTAATTGAAAGGAAAGAAAAGAAAGGAGATCGAGGTATACAACAAAAGGGCTGATCTTGATCTGATTCAACTAGTCTAAGAAAGGTATAGTTTAGGAGAATCTTCTCTTGTTTATATTTGATAAAGGAGGATTTCAAAAGAGTAAGTTATCAATCTACTTTGCGCTTCACAATAACAAGAAATTAGTTCAGTATTGTTTAGCACTTTTAACAGCACTATTTAACTACAATAAGCAGCATGTTATAAAACATATAATGTTGAGCTCTGAATCAGGAATACTCTGGATTAATGCTACATTCGATGGTTATACACTGTCTGAACCTTAGCAAGTCATTTTATTGATATACTAACTACTAAATGGTTTGTGTGTGTGTGTGTGTGTGTGTGTGTGTGTGTGAGAGAGAGAGAGAGAGAGAGAGAGAGAGAGAGAGAGATCTCAAGGGCAGTGATTTATCAAACCATAAACCACTCAAACCAAGAAAAGCCATACAAATTTTATCTATTACATGCTGCTTACTAATATTGTTTGCAGATCATCATAAAAATCAATGTTTACATAAAAATACAGAGGTCCTTTAAATCTGGGGGAAAATGATTTCCTCAGTACAACCTTGCTTGTACAGATTGATTATATTCAGGGGTGTGCTGGTTTTAAGAAACCTTATATCCCCCCCAAAAGTAATGTAAATGTGACACACTTTTTAATTTCGACCAAATTGGTCTCTATTGCATTCTAAAGTGTAGATATTCAGCAAAGCAAGAAAATAATCTTTATTTGTAGTGTTTGCTATTTTTCAGGGTCCAAACTTCACACTGAAAATTTAATGGTGGGTTCACCTGAGTTAGTCTGAGCTGAATTCAACTATTATTGTCTTTAATTTATAGCAATAAATGGAGATTCAGTTACTCAGAGCTAAATCTGTTTCCTAAGAGGATTATAAAATTTCTGTATCAAATAAATCACTTTTCTGATTCACTGATGTAATTTTCTTTGCTTAAGAATGATACCAACTATATTTAAGGCCTGAAATTTCTGTGATAGAAGCATTTTGTTAACATTTCTCTATTACATGAACTCAGTAGGAAAAATTCTTTCTTTAATATCCTGTATTAAAAATCAAATATTAATTGAAGATAAATAAGCATTATTTGAGATCAGGAAAAAGCTAGAAGCCCTCCCAATAAGATTAGGGTCAACATGATGCCCATTATCACCACTATATTCAATATTGTATTAGAAATTCTAGTTACAGCTATAGGAGAATGAAAAAAATGAAGATATTAGAACAGACAAAGAACAAACAAAATTATCATTCTTTGCAGACAATATTATTTACCTGATCACAGAAATGCACATTAAAATGTCTGATTTATTATTTCAGATTTATGAAATTGACTATTATGACAGAAATGAGAAATGACAGATTTTGGAAGGGATGTGGAAAAAAATGATAAGTGCATATTGATAGAGCTTTGCATTGATCCAACCAATTATGAGAACAATTCAGAATTATGTCCAGAAGACTATGAAACTGTGTGAATTCTGTGATCCAGCAAAATTACTACTCTTTCTGTATCTCAAAGAGATCAAAGAAAAAAATTTCTATATGGAGAAAATTGATTATACAACTTCTTTTTATGGTAGCAATGAATTGGAAATTTAAAAGATTCCTATCAATTAGAGAATGGATAAACAAAATTATATATAATATATATATTTTGATGAAATATTTTTATGCTATAAGAAATGACAATTAGGATACTTTCTGAAAAACCAAGGAAGATGTTAACAGAGTCAGGAGAATATGGTACACAGTAATAGCAATATTGTATGATCAGCTGTGAATGGTTTATCTATTCTCAAAAATATCTTGATCCAAGACAAAGGTTTATGACTAAAAATGCTATCTACATCCAGATAACCAACTAATGGAATCAGAATGCAGACTGAAGCATACCTTTTTTTAACCTTAATTTGCTTGGGGTTTTTTGTTCCATTTTATTTTGAAACATGGCTAAAAATAGAAATATGTTTTGCATGACTAAACATGTATAATCTTTTTAAAAAACATTTTGCCTTTTCAAGGAGGACATAAACCAGGGAAGAAAGGAGATATATTTTAAATGAATATTGCACTTTTTAACATGTAATTGGGAAAAAATAAAAGTAGAAAATAAATATCAATTTTTTTTAATTTGAATCATCTTTATTTTCAAATATGTCTCCCATACTACCTACCAAAGGAGTCAATCTATGTATCAAAGAAGGTGAAATAAAGAGGGGGTAAATATACTTTTTAATCTCTTTAGGTATATACCAACAGAAGAATTGTTTAGTGGAAAAGGTAGTTATTTTTCCCCCCCGCAATGTAGTTATATTTATTACATATTTTTCCTGCTGATCCAAACAGATAAAATTCTTCTATCAGGGACTGATATCCATTATTATGGGACCAGCTGACAAAGCAACATAGAATATGGCCAGCTCAAGGTACTCTTTCTCAATTTGAGCTGTTAACCAGGAATGTCCATGAACAAAACTGAACAGAACCCTAAAGGATATTTCTAAGACCGAGTTTGGAGTCATTGATCTGCTAAGGAGGTAAATCAATCATGGTCTCCAACAAGTATTGGATTGAGTTCTCATTTGCTTCTATATCCCTTATTCTGACTAAATGTCTTTGTTTTTGTGGTGAAAGAGTTAGGATCCAGTATTCCTCCCTTTTTATCTAGAAAACTGAATATAAATGATTTAAATATTTTCAGTACTTCAAGAGAAGAAAAGATAAATATCTCTCGTTAATATTGTTCATGCATATATATATATATATATATATAAATGATCTATCTACTTATATAAGGATCTATCTATATATAGCATGATACATATATTTATGATATATTTATGGTAGCATATTTATATAGAGGTGTAAGTCTAATTATAAATTGAAAGAAATGAAATATGATTAGATATAGAAGTAAATATATATCTATAGATTTAACTATAGATGGATTCATCTATTTACATGAAAGGTAATATTTCCCCAAATTAGTTTTCTTGCCTTGATATCTCTGTTTCTTTTCATGCTAGTCCCACCTTATCCAACATTCAGTCTCTATATTTATGAAAATTCATTGACTCCTTCTACTTTGCTTCTTTTGACATTAAATTAGTCCCCAAGGTTGATTAATTAATCCTATCAAATACTTTCCAGTTAATACAGAATAGAATTGTGGAATTAAACTCAGATAGGCATACTCTGCTGTTTCTTATTAGATGTATAATTCTGAGCAACTCAAATCCCTCTAAACTAAGGATTGCTTGTCTGTTAAATGGGTATAATGAAAGCATTTACCTCATTGGCATTGTGTGGAGATCAAATGATGATGTATATAAAATCACTTTGTAAATCTAAAATTTCTTAATAATGGCAAGATATTAACCATGCCAAGTTTTTCAGTTAGATAAGCCAGACATGGTTCTAATAGTGCCCACTTTCCATGAGTCACTTAATGTCAATGTAATCAATGTATTAATACCCAGAAGATTACTTGAATCTCCACTTTGATTTTCCCTGTATACTCAAGAAGCAAATGAGAAGTAAGGTTTACCAGTGGAAAGAGCCAAAGCAGATATTAAAAATGATAGTGTGGCAAATAATAAATGTTCATCTATTCCTTATCAGACCAATGTGAGCCCAGGATACCTCCATCAAAGGATGCACACAAATAATACATGTGAACATAAGAGATGGATTCTCTAAATCTATGCATCTTATGTTTCTTTTAAGCAAGTTCAATTCTGCTTTATTTATAGAACACAGAACCTTTTCTGATGAGAGCATACCATACTCAGGGATCCTAAACCAGTTTCTCTCATGTCATGCAATCAATTCCACAATTTAATTTCCATTTGAAATTTTATTTTTCCAATTTCATGCAATAGTAGTTTTTCAAGGTTCTTCAATTTGCAAATTTATGACTTTTATATTTTCTATCATCCCCCCCTTCCCTTCACTATAACCTTCCTATGGTGAGGCCAGTATGGTATTTGAGATACATTCCGTGTTAGTCATTTGTGAAAGATTGAGAAATAAAGGGGAAGAAAAAAACACTTGAGAAAGAAAGGGAAAATATAAAAGAAGCTTTTTTTAAGTGAACATAGTATGCTTTGCTCTACATTCAGACATCGTATTTTTTCTCTGGATGTGGACAGAATTTTCCATAAGTCTCTCAGGATTGTCCTTGAACTCTGAACTTCTGAGATGAACTGTATGAATGTGTTCAACAATCTCTTGGTTCTGCTTACTTCACTTAGCATCAGTTCATGCAAGACTCCCCATGATTTTATGAATTTCAGCTTCTCATGATTTCTTTTTGTTTAGGGATACAAATATTTTATTAATTTGACTTTAAAAAAAAGACTTTCTCTACCTTCTTTGAAGTGATCAGACATTCTGTATTTATTTCTTTTATACAATGTGCTGAATTGCAGTACATCCCATGAAGGAATATAAACAGTTCAATATCATTAAGTTACTCATAGTTGGTCTTTCGCATCCACCCTTTCTGTGGTTCACCAGAGTCCTGTACTTGGAGATCAAACTTTCTTTTCAGCTCTGCTTCTTTCAATAAGAAAGTTTGAAAGTCCCCTGTTTGATTGAAAGTCCATCTTTTCCCCTGAAAGAGGATGTTGAGTTTTGCTGGTTGATTCTCGGTTGTAAACCAAGATCTTTTGCCTTCCAGAATATCATATTCCAATCCCTATGAGCCCTTAATGTAGATTATGCTGTGTAATCTTGACTATGGAGCCTCAGTAGTTGAATTGTTTATTTCTGGCATGTTTTAGAATTTTTCTCTTTGATTTAGGAGTTTGGGAATTTGGCTATAATATTTCTGGAAATTTTTCTTTTGGGATCTCTTTCAGGAGGTGACCGGTAAATTCCCTCAATTTCTATTTTACCCTCTGCTTCTTAGACCTCAGGGAAATTTTGCTGTATTATTTCTTGAAAAATGAAGTCAAGGTTCCTTTCCTGGTCATGACTTTCAGATAATGCAATAATTTTAAAAATTATTTCTTTTGGATCTGTTTTCAAGGTCAGTTGTTTTTCCAATGAGATATTTCACATTTTCTTGTAATTTTAGGTTTTCTTGGAAGAGTTTTATTTTTTCCTGATTTCATGCAGTCATCAATTTCCTTTAATTGCAGTCTGCATTTGAAGGAGTTATTTTCTTCAGAGAGCTTTTTTATCTCCTTTTCCAGCTGGCCAATTCTGCTTTTTTAAGGCATTCTTCTCCTCATTTTCCATTTGTTTTCCTTTTTCCATTAGGCATAAACTGGTTTTTAACATATTATTTTCTTCAGTATTTTTTGTATTTCTTTCAACATGCTGTTGATTTGGTTTTCAAGATTTGTATGCATCACTCTCATTTCTCCTCCCAAATATACCTCCACCTGTCTTAATTGCTTTTCAAAGTATTTTTGAGCTCATTCATAATCTGAACCCATTTTCTATTTCTCTTGTAGCTTTTGGATACAGAAGCTCCAATTTTGTCACCATCTAAGTATGCATTTTGATCTTCCATGGGACTAAAGTAATTCTCTATGGTCAGATTCTTCTTTTTTTTTTGTCGTTACTCATTTCCTCAGTCCATGACTAATTTACAGCATTTCCAAGGCTTTGAGTTTTTCTTTTGGGTGGGGGAGACACCCCACTGGGACCTTTATTCCTCCAAGGTCTTATGCTCTCTTGCCTGTGCTTTGATATATAGATGACCACAGCATTCCCCTTTGCCCTGGAGCTGTGATGAGGGTCCCTGCTCAGGCTATCTTAGTATGGAAGCTCAAACTGCAACCTGGATTTCAGTGTGGGTAAACAGCAGACTCCTGCCCCCAGGGAGAGCAGGGAAATTTCTGTAGTCTCCCTGATCACTTTACCATCTGTGGGCTGTGCTCTGGGGGTATAGGCTGATTTCTACCAATTCTTGCTTGAGGCTCTTCAGCTGGTGCTCCTCACTCCACCCTTATTCTAGAGTAACAGAATTCTCTCTCCACTGCTTCAAGCTGTTCATGGGCTGCACGGCTATTGGGGCTTTTTCCAACTTCCAGTCCTGGTGAAACACACCTTTCCCCCAGAACTTCTAGGTTATCTTGGACTGAGAAAATTTATCACTCAGTCTTTCTGTGGGTTCTGTCCCTCTAAATTTTGGCTAAATTTGATGGCTTTCAGAGTTTTTGGGGAAGGGGTTCCCAGGATATGTTCCCTTCACACCACCATCTTGGCTCCACCCTCCTACTCATGATTTCTTACAGAAAAATAGTACACAATAACTTTCATATTCCATAGCTTGTTCAGCCATTACCCACTTGATGATCAGTTTTCAATTCTTTGGCAGCTCTTTTTCAGATAGCAAAGACTCCAAAACAGAGAGTATGCCCATCAAATTGGGATGGGAAAAAACAAATTCTGCTATATATTAGTGATAGAAAACTATTATGCTTTAAGAAAGGACAAAGGATATGGTTTAAAAAGTTTAAAAGTTAAAAAGCAATTAATGTAAAATGAAGAAAGTAGAATAAAAACTCCTTTAATAATAATAATATTTTTAATCTTAAAGTCTCAGTGTTTTTTTTAATGCTAAAGTATCTATGATTCTACAAAACTGCAAAAACAACTAAAAGCAGGTATCAAATTGTAAATTTGTATTTGTATTGCTTTTAAAATAAGTAATTAGTGTATTATTCAAAGTAAAATGAGAGTACTAAGTTTCCTGGCCTCCTAGGACACATGCCTAGTGGGTAAGTGAAAGTTATATGCCAAATGACATCGTGGTTCATTGTGTCAAACCTATTTCCAATATCAATGCTTTAGATGTGACCTCTGTGCTATCCTCTTTACCCAACATCATCAAAAGATGGAAACTGAGAGTGGAGGTGAAACATAAACCCCAAGCATATATTAAGGCAGTGCTTTTAGAAATCTTGCTCAAGAGTAAAGGTTTATGATACATCAACGCTTATGGGGCAGAAAGAATGATAGTTGTGACAGATGTTGTCTGGAAATTGAAATCAATTTTTTTGTTCTTTAGAAGCAATTTCTAATTTTTTTTCCATTTTTCATATCTTGTTTTAAATATTCACTTTGCTGCTGCTTACATGGAGACTCTGCTTCATCTTCTCATTGCTGGAATGTTCAACTATGATCTTCAGGTTTTTCATTGGTGAAGAAACTGAACTACGAGGCTCTTCCTTAACTTGCTTTTCAAAGTTTTCTAATTTTTTTTTTTTACAGAATGGATCAATATGAGTTTTCTTTACACCAGGTGTGACCACAATATTGTCTTTATTCAGTTTTATCTTTAGGGCGCTGCATACTGAAAACAGTATAACTGATGTGAAAAGGGTCTTGGACAAGTCTAGATCTCTGGGGAAGGCTGGCTTCATACTTCTGCAGTATTTTTGAAGCTGTTTGGCATTTGTGCATTTAAACTGCACAACTAAGTCTTTTAATGAGAAGGCAAAAAGGCAGCATGAAGGCAACATGCTCCCAGAACTTTTTCATACCAAAGATAAATGAAAGCTCTACACTGAAATTAAAGCTTCAGATCCTATCAAGAAAAAGAAAAGATCCAAAGAAGATTTCAACAATAGACATCATGGAAGATCTTCAATGAATGCCTATCTCTTTGGAGAAAAGTGGTAAGTAAAGCCATGTGAGGGAGGAGAGGAGGAAAACCATGAGGAGGTTTTAGGCTACATTGCAGTCCAGGACCCAACACTTTAAGAACAGCCTATGTCCTAGAAGCTAGATATCATGCTAGCAGGGAGGGCCCCAAGCCCAAAGTTAGAACTGTGGGAAAACTGAGTCAAATGACAGGAGTGGGTTGGGAACAACACACTGTCATAGGCAGAACCTGGGCATAAAGGAGGAAACCTCTACAAATGCAAGGCCTGGATGGCCAGGGCACAACATCTTTGCCAACAACAAGCCAGAGATCAGATTCCAGTCCTAGCATACAAAAACTTGGATCTATAGTCCCTATAACCTAGTATTAGAGCTAAACAACAAAGATAAACAAAAAGCTAAAAGAGCACCTACTTTATAAAAGTTTTGCAGATAAAAATGAGAATAATGCCATATCAGAAGAAAAAAGTGAAAATTTACTCAAAAGGGAAGTCTCAAAAGATTCTATGTGTTGTTTTGCAATCAATAGGCTCATAGAAGACCTTAAAAAAGAATATAAAAACCAAAGAAGAGAGGAAGGAGAAAAATGGAAAAAATAAATTAGTGCCATGCATGCAAGAAAATTATGAAAAATTGACCAATGAAATATACTCCATTAAAAGTAAAAATAACCAACTGTAAAATAAAACACAAAAGCTAATTGAGGAAAATAAAGCTTTAAAAATTAGAATTGAACAAAAATGAAACCAATGAATCCACAAGACTATAAGATTCAATCAAACAAAATGAAAAGGCTGAAAAATTGAAGAAAATGTAAAGTACTATTTAGGAAAAACAAGCAACCAGAAAAATATATAGAGAAAATTTACAAATCATCAGAGTACCAGAAATTCTAAATCAAAGAAAAGAACCAGGAAAACATTATGCAGGAAATTAAGCCCATATAGAGATTAAAAGAATACAGAGAACCCCTCCAGAAAGAGACCTGATGGTGAAAAAAAAAAAACAAAAAACACAAGGCCTGTTACAAATTCCAGAACTCTGAAATAAAGGAGATAATTATTTAAGCAGCAAAATAGGAAAGAATTCAATACAAGGAAACAAAATCAGACTGACACAGGACTTTTCGACCTCAATATTGATGGACAGGAGGATCTAGAATACCATATATCAGAGGGCAAGGAACCTGGGATTACAACCAAGAATTTACTACCCTGCAAAATTCAGCATATACTGACAGGGGAAAAGAACAAAATAGAGGACTTACAAAATTTACTGACAAAAAGACTAGATGTGGACAGAGAATTCAATATCAATACATTACTCAGGAGATGTGTAAAAGGTAAATGAAAAGGGGAAGAACAAAACAAAACAAATGTTAGTCAAGACCATGAAATTGTATACAACTCTTAAAGGAAGATAAACATTTCTAACTCTTGAGAATTGTACTTAGCATAATAAAGCATGAAAATAATTGAAGATATTTAACTTAGAAGATTTGGATATGGTTGGATCTTGTCTCTCCATTGAAGAAGTGCAAGATGACATCACTATGTTTGATACAAAAAGCCCTGATAAAAAGCAGGGCTGTTTGCTATAAACTTAAGTGTCTCAGTTTCTTTTGACTCAAAATCTTCTGTTCTCACAAAGCTTAGCACTTTCTCTAATGAGGGCATCTTAAACTGGGCAGTCCTTAGACAGCTTTGTCCCAAAATTTAAAATCAATTGCAAAGTACTTAAGTGAGACATGAAGAGCATCCCAGTACTTACGTTCCTTTGAGATTCTTATAGCTAATTGATTCAAGGATGGACTTAATCCATGCTTTACTTAAGGAATTAAGTAAATACCCAGGGTGTGGAGAGGGGGAAGGAAGTGAGATTCTTATAGTTAATTAACCAGGGTTGGACTTAATCTATACTTTATTTAGCAAAGGTTAAGTACCCTGGGAGGAGAGGGGAGGAAGTGTAGGGGAAAATAAATTTGGAAGGAGGTGCATAAATAATTCACTAAATGATTTGGCTTTTGATGATTCTTCACCTCATGAGTATAGTGTGTCCTTGGAGTATATTTGGAGTATAATGTAGGAACTTATTGTAATTTTATGTAATTCAAGACTCTTAAAAATGTACTTCTAATGAGACAAAAGAAGGAAGGGTACTTAGTGACTGAGTTAATACTGCCTATCAAAAAATCAATCACTCAATCAACCAATCTGTGATGGTACTTTGATAATATGTTGAGGTCATCAATTAATTACTCAATCAAGTTGTGTTTACCCTGAGAGATAAATAACAGCAAGAGGCACAAAGTTTTATATACTTTTAGAGGGGAAAAAAAGAAGGATGTGGACAATGAGCATATTCTATTCAATAATTTAACCCAGAGTGAATAAGAAACATGCCCACTTGGGTTTAAAAATAAACTTAATTCCATAGAGCAAGTTGGCGTGTGGCAGGGGAAGGGAAAGATAATAGAAGGTACTACACAAGGGGAAGTCTAAGATATAGGTGAAATAAATGAAGTGAAATTTTAAAATAAAAACTAAAGGATAAAGTGAGTAAACCTTCGGTGAAGAGGAATGAGAAAAGGTAGGAGAAAACTATAAATGGGGAAAGATAGCAAGGGGGTTACATACAGAATGTGTAATTTTAACTGTAAATATGAATGGGATGAACTCTACCATAAAAAAACAAAGCAGAGAACAGAGTTGATTAAAAAACAGAATCCTACCATATGTTGTTCTCAAGAAATGTATTTGAAGCAGAAAGATAAATACAGGGCAAAGGTAAAAGGATGGAGCAAAATATATTATACCTCAGCTGAAGTAAAAAAGAATCAGGAGGGTTGATCTTCATCTCAGATAAAGTAAAGGAAAAAATAGATATTAATAAAAAGGATAAGGAAGGAAATTACATCTGCTTAAAAGACATCATAGATAATAATTTATATCATTATTGTACATGGTTGCATCTAGTGAAATAGTACCCAAATTTCTAGAGGAAAAGATGAGTGAATTATAAGGAGACATAAACAGCAAAACGTTAATAATGGGGGACCTCAACTTTCCTCTCTCAGAACTAGATCAATGTAACCACAAAATAAACAAGAATGAATAAAAAAGGTGAAACATGTATTTATGGCACCTATACCAAAACTGACCTTGTAATAGGCCATAAAAACCTATTACTCCAAAGTAGAAAGTCAGAAATAATAAAGGCATGCTTCTCAGACCATGACGCATTAAAAATTATATGTAACAGTGGGTCACAGGAAGATAAAACACAAACTAATAACCAAAACCAATAATTTAATTTAAGTAATGAGTAGATCATAGAATCTAGGAATAATTAATTATGTGCAATAAAATTATAATAATGTAATATCATACAAAAATTATGGGATGTAGTCATGGCAATTTGAAGGGGAAACTTTGCATCTCTAAATGTTTATATGAAAAAATAGAGAAAGAAAAGTTCAATTAATTGTTACTAAATGAAAAAAGCTAGGAAAAAGAACAAATTAAAGATAGCCAATTAAATACAAAACTAGAAATTATGAAAGTAAAGGGAGAGAGTAATAAAACTGAAATCAAGAAAACCATTAAATTAATAAACAAAACTCAGAGTTGGATTTATGAAAAAATCAGAGTTGGATTAATGAAAAAGATAAACCTTCAGGTAATCTGATTTTTAAAAAAAGAAAGAAGATAACAAAATTACTAGTATCAAAAATGAAAAGGGTGAATTAAACACCAAGTAGGAGGAAATTAAGGAGCTAATTTGGAACTACTTTGTCTAGTTGTATATCAATAAATTTGATCCCTGAATGAATTGGATGACTATTTACAAAAATACAAATAGTCCAGATTAATGGAAGTGGAAATAACATGCTCAAATAACCCAATTTCAGAAAAAGTAAATTGAAGAAATCATCCATAAACTCCTTAAGAAAAAGTCTCCAAGTTCAGAGGGATTTACAAGTGAAACCAACATGGTGCTGATACTTAACCAGGAAGAAACAAAACAGACAAAGACAATTATTGACCAATCTTATAAATGAACCATGATGCAAAAATTTTAAATACAATTTTAAAATGAGATTACAGCAAATTATCACTAGAATAATATACCATGATAAATGTAGGATTTATATCAGGTACCATGATAAGGGAGGATTTATATCAGGTAGGTAGGGATGATGTAATATTAGGAAAGCAATCAACATAATTGAATATATCACTAGTAAAACCAACAGAAATCTTATGATTATCTCGACAGATGCTGAGAAAGTCTTTGATAAAAATGAAACATCCATTATTAATGAAAACATTAGAAAGTTTAGGAATAATTGGAGTTTTCCTTAAAACAATAAGTATCTATCTAAAATCATCAACAAATATTGGGGATAAACTGAAAGCAGTTGCAATAAGATCAAGGGTGAAACAAGAATGCCTTTACCACTGCTTCATTCAATATAGTATTTGAAATTTTAGCTTTAGCAATAAGAGAAGAAAGATAAATTGAATGAGTCCGAATTGCCATTGAGAAGCAAAGCTTTCACTCTTTGCATATGATATGATGGTATCCTTAGTGAACCAAAGAAATCATCTGAAAATGATAACCTTAAAAAATCATCACCTCAAACAATTAAATTCAGCAAAGTAACTGGATTAATCATCAATACATCTATATATGAACAAAAAAAACCTAAGAACAAGAAATAGAAAGAAAATTTTATTTAAAGTAACTGTAGATGACATTAAATAATTGGAAATCTACCTCCCAGGAAAACCTCCAAAACTGTATGCACAAAGTTAATAAATGCTTCTCACTCTAATGAAGTCAGATAGCAACAATTGGAAAAAATGCCAATTTTTCATGGTTAGGTTGAGTTATATAATAAAAATGACAATTCCACCCCAATTAAATCACTGATCCAGTACCATAACAATAAAATTACCTCAAAATTATTTTACCAAGTTAGAAGAAAAAGTAACAAAATTCACCTGGAGCATCAACAGGTCAAGAATAGCAAAGGAACTGCTGAAAAAAATTACAGGGAAAGTGCCTAGCTCTGTCAGTTCTAAAATTATTCAATAAAGCAGCAGCTGGCAAAACTGACTGGTACTGGTTAAGTAATAGAGTAATTGATCATTGGATTAGGATAGGTTAAAAGGCAAGAGGAGGAAATGATTACAGTAATCTATTGTGTAATCATATGAAAAAATGCTCCAAATAATTATGGTTGGAGAAGTGCAAATTAAAACAAGTCTCAGATATCACCTCATACTTATCAGATTGGCTAAGATGCCATAAAAGGAAAATGAACTATATTAGAGAGGCTGTGGGAAGACTGGGAGGTTTATCTATGTTAGAGAGGTTGTGGGAGGAATTATTCCCTCTCTGGGCCAAATTATTGAATAGATTATGCTCATTGTTCACATCCTCCAATTTAATTGTTGGTGGAGTTGAGAACTTATCTAACCATCCTGGAGAGCAATATGGAACTATGCCCAAAGTGCAATAAAACTATTCATAGTGCTTGATCCAGAAATTCCAAATCTAGGACTATATCCAAAAGAAATTGTAGAAAATGGGATAAGTCCTTCCAAAATATTCATAGAAGCTCTATCTGTAGTGGCAAAGAGTTGGAAATTGAGGGGATGTCCATCAATTGGGGAATAGCTAAACAAGGTAATGTACCTGAAAACCATGAACTACTATTGTTCTCTAAGAAGAAGCATGGAATTACTTACAGGATCTGATGCTAAGGGAAAGGAGTAGAGACAAGAGAGCAATGAACACATCAACAACATTATGACTTGAACAACCTTGATGAACACAACTCCTCTTAACAGTCCAGAGGGCTAAGACAACTTTAATAGACTGGTTATGGACTATATTATCCCTAACAAGAGGAAGAAAACAAAACAAAACAAGTGAATTCTAGCAAAGATTTAAGGAACAATTGGTTACAATTTTATATAAACTCATTGGAAAAATAGGTGAAGTTGGAACTCTTCCTAACTCTTTCTATGCCACCAATATGTCGCTGACATCTAAACCAGAAAAAGTAAAACAGAGAAAGAAAATTATAGACCTATCTCCCTGTTGAATATAGATGCAAAAATCTTAAATAGAATCTTAGCAAAATGATTACAAGAAGTTTTCGCTAGGATAATACATTATGATAAAGTAGGATTTATCCCATGAATGCAGGGTTGGTTAAATATTAGGAAAATTGTTAGTATAATTAATTATATCAAAACATAGCTATCAGAAATCATATGATCATAGCAATAAAGCCTGCCAAAGCTTTTGACAAAATATAGCACCCATTCCTACTAAAAACACTAGAAAGTGTAGGAGTAAATGGATTATTCCTTAGAATAAAATGTAGTATCTAATGGAAAACATCAGTAAGCAATATATGAAATGGAGATAGGGTAGAGGCATTCCCAATAAGATCAGGGTGAACCAAGGATATCCATTATCACCACTAGTATTCAATATTGTATTAGAAATATTATCTTCAGCAATAATAGAAAAAAAGAAATTGAAAGAATTAGATTTGGGAAGGAAGAGACAAAACTTTTACTCTTTGCAGATGACATGATGGTATACATAGAGAATCCAAAAAAAAATGACCTAAAAAACTACTAGAAATGATTAGCAACTTTAGAAAAGTCACAGGATATAAAATATACCCTCATAAATGCTCAACATTTCTATATATGTCTAGCAAGATGCAGCAGAAAGAGCTAGAAAGAGAAATCCTATTCAAAGTAACTTCAGACAATATAAAATACCTGGGAGTCTATTTGCCAAGACAGATGCAGAAACTTCAAAAACAATTTCAAAACACTTCTCACTCAAATTAAATCAGATTTAAATAACTGAGCAAATCTCAACTGCTCATGGATAGGCAAATCTATTATAATAAAAATGACAATTCTACCAAAATTAAACTACTTCTTTAGTGCACTATCAATCAAAATTCCAAAAATATACTTTAATGAGTTGGAAAAAAATCTAAGTAAATTCATATGGAGAAATTAAGTTGTGAATTTCCAGGTATTTAATGAAAAAAGTGCCTAAGGAGGTGGCTTAGCCTTACCAGATCCAAAATTATATTATAAAGAATCAGTCATCAAAAGTGTCTGACCTAGGATGAGATGGAGAATATCATTACAAACACTAGAGAATTTTGATTGCATTAAATTAAAAGTTTTTGCACAGACAAAACTACTGTAACCAAGGCCAAGAGAAATGTAAATTGGGAAACAGTTTTTCCAGCTAGTATTTCTGACAAAGGACTCATTTCTACAATATAAAGAGAACTGAGACAAATTTATAAGAAGGCAAGCCATTCCCCAACTGACAAATGGTCAAACAATAGCAAAGGCAAATCAAAGTTATCCATAGTCATATGAAAAATTGCTCTTAGTCACTACTTTTTGAAATGCAAATTAAAGCAACTCTGATTTACCATCTCATACCTCTCAGACTGACCAATATGATCAGAAAGGATAATGAGGAACATTGGAATAGATGTGGGAAATCAGGGATACTAATACATTGTTGGTGGAGTTGTGAACTCATCCAACATTTCTGGAGAGCAATTTGAAATTACCCCCAAAAGGGCAACAAAAATGTGCATACCCTTTGATCCAGCAATACCTCTACTAGGTCTATACCCTGAAGAGATTATGAAAAAGGGTAAAAACATCACTTATACAAAAATATTCATAGCAGCCCTCTTTGTGGTGACAAAGAATTGGAAATTAAGTGAATGTCCTGTAAATGGGGAAATGGCTTAACTAACCATGCTATATGTATGTGATGGAACACTATTGTGCTATTAGAAAACAGGAGGGATAGGAATTCAGGGATTCCTGGAAAGATTTGCTTGAATTGATGCAGAGAGAAATGAGCAGAACCAGAAGAACATTGCAGATACCTAACAGTAACATGGGGGTGATGATCAACCTTGATGGCTTTGCTCATTCTCTCAGTGTACCAATTGGTCACAATTCTGGGGTATCTGCAATGTAGTATACCATCTGTATCCAGTGAAAATTTTGTGGAATTTGAGCAAAGACCAAAGTCTTTTACCTTTAATTTAAAACAACAACAAAAAAACCTTTTTCTTAGTATGTAATCTTATTATCTCTTATATATTTTTCTTCTTAAACATATGATTTCTCTCTCAACACATTCAATTTCAATCAATATGTATATCATAGAAAAAAATGTGAAGACTAGCAGACTGCCTCCTGTGAGAGGGGTGAGGCCGGGGAAGCAAGATTAGGGGGGAAATTGTAAAATTCAAAATAAATAAAATATTGTTTTAAGTTGAAAAAAAAGAATTAGCAGAGAACTAAGCAATAAATATTTGTTAAAGCATAAAAAACTAATGCAACCCTACCCTGATTGATTATTGTTTTTTGGATATCTCTTTTTTGTATTTAATTGGAAAAATATAATATTAAATTGAAATAAAAAAGAAAACAATAAATTGTTAATGTCTATTTTTTCTAAAGTAAATTTGATGGCTTGCTCTTTCAATGAAGTTTATTTATCTAACATAAAAGGATATTGTGACAGTTTATTTAGAGGAGCAGATGTTTGTTTCAAATATGTAATTTTATGGGAATTTTATATTGATAATATAAAAAATTCCCAATCATTTGCAAAAGATAATATTCAAAGAAAGAGCAGTTGGGAAATTATTACATCATTTTGAAGATCCTTATGAGCAAGTTAAATAATTTACCCTGTGGCCAAGAAGTTCATCTTTTAAAGTTTCCAATTTCCTAAAATCTCATCTCTGAGATCTATCAGTTAAAAAGAAAATTTTCACCTGGGTGTAGTTGTAAGTATTGCAAAACTAGGTACCCAAAAGCTCAGTATCAGATTTAAAAGGCCTTACTTTTCTCTCCAGCTGTGAATTCTCCATCCTTCCACCAAACTTTTAAAATAATTCAAGGTCAGAAGATCATAAGACAAAAAAAAAAAAAAAGGAAAACAAAACAAAACAAAAAAAAAGTATTCCATCTCCTTTGAAAGAACCAGTTAACAATACATGATGGAACTGTGAACTCATCCAAACTTTCTGGAGAGCAACTTGGAACTCTACACAAAGAGCAACAAAAATGTGCATACCCTATGATCGAGCAATACCACTACTGGGTCTATACCCTGAAGTGATGATGAAAAAGGGTAAAAACATCACTTGTATATATAGATATATACATATATAAATACATATATATATATATATATATATATTCATAACAGCCCTGTTTGTGGTGGCAAAGAGTTGGAAATCATTGAATGACTTAGCAAACTGTGGTATGTGTATGTCATGCAACACGATTATTATATTACAAACCAGGAGGGATGGCAATTTAGGGAAGCCTGGAGGGATTTGCATGAACTGATGCTGAGTGAGATGAGCAGAACCAGAAAAACATTGTACACCCTAACAGCAACATGGGTGTGATGATCAACTTTGATGGACTTGCTCATTCCATCAGTGCAACAATCAGGGACAATTTGCAGCTGTCTACAATGGAGAATACCATCTGTATCCAGAGAAAGAACTATGGAGTTTGAGCAATTTAGAAAAAAAAATCCTGATACCTTATTGTTTTATCTTGCTATCTCATATACTTTGTTTCTTCCTTAAGGTTATAATTTCTCTCTCATCACATTCAATTTGGATCGATGTATACCATGGAAGCAATGTAAAGACTGCCAAATTGCCTTCTATGGGGAGTAGGGGGAGGGAAGTAATAAACAAAATTTTTATAATTTTAAAAAAGCACCAGTTAAGTTAATAAGAATTTACTAAGTTCCTACTAAGTGTCACAAATGGACCAAAGCACTATAATTCATGCTTTTACCTATCTCACAAAATAATTCAAGATTAAATATCTACCCTTATATATTATGCTTGCAGTATAAATTGGATATTATTTTATTGGAAAGATTATCACATCTAGGGAAGTGAAGGGGGGAAACAACTTCTCAGAAATGGAGGTATTTGAGTTAGAATTTTGAGAAAACCAGGAAACAAACATGGATTAAGAAGGGAGACAAATTTTAGCCATGGGGAATAGACAATTAAAATAAACCGAAGTTATAATAATAGAAATTATGATTCTAGACACAATAAGATAACTAATGTCACTGTATTACAGAATAAGTGGGAGCAGCATTATGATACTACAATATTTAAAGACAACAAAGAAGTAAGAAGAGACCAGATTTATAGGTTTTCAGATGTCAAAGAAAGATCTGTATATCAAACTACTGAAAATCAAAGAAGGAGCAGGCAAAAAAAAAATAGAGCAGCTTTTATCTCTGTATTTTGCACCTTCAATATTTATATTTATTTTAAATTATAATATTAGTAATTTTGAGGCACTTTTCACTTAGAAGTTCCTCCATTACCTCAGTTGATTCTTACACTCACATTATGAGTTAAATAGTCTATTTCTACTCCTGCTATATACTCTAGAAATTGACATTCAGATAAAAAAATTGTCCAAGCTAGTCATTGATAACTTTGACCTTTAATTTAAACCTTTTGATTCTAAATAAGTGATAATTTTGATTATGGTGATTTATTTAGCACTTTATTATTTGCAAATCACTTTGCATATATTCACTCATATTGAGACAACTCTATAAAGTATATGATAACGTTATTATAATTGTTTAAATTATGAAACTAATAGCCCAGGGTCACAAATTTAACAATTGTTAATACAGGATTTGAATTCAAGTTCTTACTTAATCAAATCAATATTTTCTTTGTTTCTCTTTAACTTTTCCTTGATATTGGTACTGTTCTGCACTTCTTTGCAAACATTTTATCCATATCTTTTAAGTTATCTTGTGGTTATCTTTAAAATTCAAGACTAGTAGGCCAATCTGAGAATTTCCTTCTGCCTCATTGTATTACCATGAGGATTCCAAATGGGATTTCCAATATAACAACAGAATATTCATTAATTCACATCAGTGCTATAGCCAACACTTAAGAACCAAATGCTTACTGTTAAACTTCTGTCTAATGCTCTATTCTTCACATCTCTACACTTTTGCAAATGTTTTATTTTGGGAGTACTTTTGCCTATATATATTTACATATATATATATATGTTGATAGATAGATATGCATGGATATGTAGGGTTATATACATATATATGTATATGTGTGTATGAGTGTGTGTCTGTGTGTTTGTGTCTGTGTGTGTGTGTGTATCTCAGACTTCTAAATAAGAAATGGTGTTTACATCTCTTAATGAATAACATAATTTTGCTCAATTTTTATGTGTTTCTAAGGCATTTTGTACATACTCTGGAATTCTCATAAATACTATTAAAAAATATGTACTTTCAATTAAACTCCAATAAAAGGTTTGGTCTGCTTATTTATTTTTGCACTAGAACTGTGATTTCATCACTGCTGATATCTAAAAAGTATATTGCTTACAACTATTGGCACCTTGCTTTTCCAACCATTTTGACATTTTAAATAATAGGATTTCCAAGTATATATAAATAAATTATTGAATAGAAATGGTCTCTTTATGTTGAGTTTTTCAAGGAATATTAAACTTTCTACATCAAAATTTCTAATTCTCTGACAGCAGACCTGACACTCTAGTTGGGACACAGATGTGAGAATCTTTTGACACCTAATCTAGAACTTTTGCATTCTAATCTAGAACTTTCCTATGGATTCTATTATGGTCTGAAATCTTGAGATAGCTTTAGTGCTTATTGGGATTCTGTTCAGTCAATGAAGATTGGGAAAACAGGGGATATCTAGTGTACCAAGATAATCTAGGATGATTGTAGATTTAGCAAGTCAAATCAGTGGTTTGACAAGAATCAGTCTCTGAATTCATGGACTTAACATTTTAAAGGGGTGGGGGGGATTAAATTGAAAGTTAGCTTACCCAAACTTCTAATTTTACCCCCCTTCCCAAGGGAAAATAAAATGCAACTAATGTCCATTGGAAATCTCATTACTAATAATCATTGTAGGATACAAAAATATAAGGCATCTGCCTATTTTATTGATGTGAAAGTTAAAACTCAGAAACATGAAATTACTTTAAACTTCTCAGAAAAATATTGAACTTAGTTCTTCCAAAATGAGATCCAGTATAATTCCCAAAATACCACACCATTTTCCATGAAGAATTAGAAGTCTAGAGGGATTAAGTAACTGTCCAAAGGTCAAATATCAGTAGGGTTGAAATACAAGACAAATGCCTCAACATTATGCTACCTCAGAATAGTTTTATTAGATGGCCCCAGTCTCTCCTCTCTCCAATAATTAGTAGTTTTAGGCTCTCAAGTATTGCCTCAATTCAAAATAAGCTATTTGGTTATTCTCTTGACTTGAGAATTAATACCTCTCTCTCTCCATGCCCCCAAATACATTGCCTTTAATATTTGCCAAAATATTTAAAGGTTTATCAGTTAATCTGATTTATCCTTGGTGATAATGATGGGGAAATAAAATTCAAGACAAAGAATTTTTTTTGAGAAGTGATAGAACATTTAGAACAGGTAAAAGAGATTCAAATATAGTAAAAGGAGAAAGAGTTTTAAAAAGTTCAGAAGGGAAAGAGTGAGGGAGAGGGAGAGAGACTTTAAAACACTATCCTAGTATTATCTGTAGTTAAAGTAGTTGATTCTAATTCCATCTCTAACTGAAGGCCTGTTGGATTTTACCTGAGCAAATTTTCTCTGATTTAGCTGTAAAATTCACAGGTTGTTCTAGATGACATTTGAAGTTATTTCTAATTCTAGATCTTTCATATGTTAAGTCAAATCTATGTCAATAAGCAAAATTACTAAATCAATCTTCTGTTCATAAATTCACATCTGTGATAATTTTAATCTCTATTTTATGAGAGGAAAACATGTTGGTTAGACAAAAATGAAGAAAAGTAATTTGACAATTTCAAAATAAATAATTATGCTTTTTCCTCTGCTATTAAAGAGAATCAGCTGAAATTAATCCATATAAAGAACTATAGGATGATATCAAAGCCAATACATGCTTTCAAACGAGATATTGTATTGCATTTTGAAAATTTAGTACAAAAAACAGAGTTCAATGAATTGTCATTGAAGTCATATTCACTGTTGCCTAATAAGATTATTTATTTTAAGGGGAAAAGAAAAAAATAAAAATATCTTAAAAATAGAAAAATTTAACCAAATATGCTATTCTATAGACTTGATAAAATTTATTCGTGCATATTGATTTGTGAAAAACTAAACATATTATAGTTAATACATTTAATAGAAAAGTATTATACTATAATAAAGTTGAATACAATCAATACAGAATGACAAAACTAAGAAGATTACCAAAGTAAAATACACAGAAACAAGAAAACAAGTTGCTTGATGGTTGTAACTACATATTTAATGGACTTACAGCCAAGATGGCAGAGAGAAGGCAGGTGCTCTTTTATATTCTCCTGATTTTCCCTCAGAACTGACATGAGTCAAGACTCTTAATAGATGTTGGATCAGCATGACCCAGAGAAGAACAGAATGGATCATCTCCCAGCAAGTTCTATCACTAGGGAGCATTGGTATGCCCAAGGAAAAGCACAGAGACCCTGTGCAGGAAGAGCAGGGAGATGCAGGGGACTGACTTGAGAACCACAGAGGAAACCTTTGCCATGTGTGCTGTGTTCTGGCAGGGAGAAATCTAGCATGGCTGTGTAGATATCTAATCTGGTCAGCTACATGAACCCCCACATTTCTAGAGAGGCCCCTGGTCTCCTACCTGCATCTCCATTGTACCTGTGAGATGATCTTACTTTTCTCTATCATACACACAGAAATTGTCCCAGGTGTTTACACCTTGTCCCATGGTCAGGGTATGGGTGGCAGAACTTCCCAACATTGATAAGCTAAAGAAATCCTGGAAAGATTCAGGTCCAGGCCTAGGGATTGGGCTGCTGACATCTCCCATACAGTCAATCTGTATGAAGCTTTTGGTTCATAACTTGAGGGTTCATAGATTAATCCCAATAACCCTAAGGACTTACTTCTTTCAGGGAGCCAGACATCTAGTGATCTCAATACCAATGGTCTGTGAACCAGCCCCTCCTCCAACACAAGGCCCTAGGGAAAGATAACAACCCAAAATAAAGAAAAAACAATGCAAAGAGTCTACTGAACACTACCTTAGAGAAAAGGATACTAACTCAGAAAAGGAGGACGGAAGAAATCAGAACAAAATTGAAAAATGAAATAGAAAATTTTGGAAAAGAAATGCAAGAGAAAGTTAACACTATGCAAGAGAAAATTGCCACCTTACAACAAAATTGAAAGAAATAGGCAAATCCTTTCAATGCAATTGCAAAAATACAAAAAAAAATGATTCCCTTAAAAACCCAATTGAGGACTTAAGGGAGAAGATGGCAGAGAGAAGACAGGCATAGTTCTAAAGTCTCCTGATTTTTAGCCATCTATCATATGAAACAAACCTCTTAACAGAAATCTGACCCACGAAACCCAGAAAGAAAAGCCAGGAGAAGGAACATCTACCTTAGGATTTGTCTTGGGAGAATTGGGGCAGGTGAGTCCAGATGCAGAGGGCGGATCAGTCCCAGATCAGCCAGATTAGATGATGAATTGGAGCCAAGGAGCCTGAGGGCCTGAGAGAGGGGCCTACTGGATTAGTGGTGAGGCTAGACCACAGGGGTTTGAGTCAGCTAGGGAGCAGAAGCATCTGTGTTGGTTATGTCCCTCTGGACTTTGCCAGCTGGGCGGGGGGTGGGGGGAGAGTTCTGGTGCAGGAGAGCTGTGGACACCATCCCTGGGTTCCTTGGGTCTGAGGAACTCTTCAGTCCAAGCCTCCATTGCAGCTGAGGACTCTTCCAGGAACAAGCACAATCACAGAGCACTTCCACCTCAGGCAAAGTGTGTGAGCAGAAGAACTAGCCCAGCTGACAATAGGGAGGAGGATGACCTCACCCCAGGTTAAATCCCACCATTGATTGAAGGAAAAAGGATTCAGTAGCTTCAATCACTGGCTTCAAACTAAGGGAGAAGGCCTCAATCAAGGTCACAGACACTCCAGAGAAAGCAACCAGCACCTCCTACTTGCCATCCCGAGAAATTGCACTCAGTGAGTAAATCCTCTAGCAATGCCTACACCAAACACCTGTGAACCAGCCCTTCCCCAACTCAAGGTCTTAGCAAAATGAAGAAGGATCAGAGGAAAGGTGATCCATAGAAATATTCTTAGAAGGAAAAGACCCTAACTGAGAGAGACCTAGTAGCTCTGAGGAGAATATTATCTGCTCTCCAGCACAGAAAGACTTCCTTGAAGAAACAAGGAAGGAGTCTAAAAATCAACTGGAAAATTTGGGAGAGACAATTAACACCTTGCAACAAGAAAACAAATCCTTAGAAAATACAATTGGACAAACATAAAATGAAAATAAATCAGATCCCTAATTGGCCAAAGGCAAAAAGAAAATAATTCTCTCAAAAGTTCAATTGTTCAAATGGAAAATTCTTTCAAAAGCAGAATTAACCAATTGGAAAAGGAGTTGCAAAAGGTTAATGAAGAAAACTCCTCCCTAAAAAAAAAAAAAAAAAAAGAATGGAGTCTGCAGAAACTAATGAGTTCATGAGACAGCAAGAACCTGTCAAAAAAAAATAAAAAAAGAGAAGAAAATATAGAACACCTCATCAGCAAAACCACTGACATCAAGAATAGGTCGAGGAGGGGCAGCCTGAATATTATTGGACTTCCTGAAAATATTGAAGAGAAAAAAGCCTGGACTTGATATTACAGGATCTAGTGATGTAAAATTGCACTGATATCATAGAACCAGAGGGCAAAGTAGTTACTGAAGCAATACATAGATTCCCTTGAGAAAAAGATCCTAAAATGAAAACACCAAGGAATGTTGTGGCCAAATTCCAGAACTATCAAATAAAAGAGAAAATCCTGCAAGCAGCCAGAATGAAACAATTTAAATATCAAGGAGCCACAGTAGGGATTACACAGGATCTGGCTGCATCAAATTTGGACATCAAACAGGATGTTCAAGAGACACATAAAAAGGTTAAAAAAGGGGGGGGGGTAAAAGAAAAAAATGCTATCCAATAAGTTGAAACTGGTTATATCGCAGCATGGAGAAAAAAGATTCTCATAAATCTTGAGAATTGTAACTCTAACAGAGAGAATACACCTAGCCAGAAGTGATGGGCATTCATGACCTATCCATGAGACTGCTATCCAATGGGATGTAACTGGCTTTAATCCCACTTGGGAAAAAGACTCTAATAACTCTCAAGAATTTTAACTTTATTAGAAAGACTACTTAGCTAGAAGTGACAGATACTCTATTTTCTATGACTCAGAGAGGATGATTTTAAAAACACTACCTCCTTACAAAGGGGGACAGGAAGGAGACAGGAGGAGAGAGGGGATTTAATGGGGTAACTCTCATTACACTAAAAGGTACAAAATACCTATGCTAATAGAGGGGAAGAAGGGAGGAGATGAGAAATACATGAATCTTTTTCCTCATCAGACTTGGCTTAAAGTCTACTTAAACATACTCAGTTAACTTAAAAATTATCTAAACTTTCAAGTATTAAAAGGGGAAAATGGGAGGCGGGATGGAGTAGGGAGGGCTAGGGGGAAAAGGGGGAACTAACAAAAGAAAGGAAAGGGAAGGGAAAAGGGAAAAAGGGAAAAGAGAAAGAAAGGGAAGGGGGGATATAGGAGGGCAAACATACTGAAGGGGGTGGTATTCAGAACCAAAATACTGGGGAATATGGATAAAGGGGGAGAAAGGGGGAAAATTAAAAACAAAGGGAAGATAGTATGGAGGGCAATAAAAATTTAGTAATCATAACTTTTATTGTGAATCGGTTGAACTCTCCCTTAAAACATAAGCAAATAGCAGAGTGAATTTAAAACCAGAATTCTACAATATGCTGCTTACAAGAAACTGATTTGAAACAGAGAGATACATATAGAGTAAAGGTAAAATGTTGGAGCAAAATATATTTTGCTTCAGCTGAAGTGAAAAAAGCAGGGGTAGCAATCCTGATCTCAGAAAAAGCAGCTGCAAAAATAGATGACATTAAATGAGATAAGGAAGGAAACATTATCTTCTTAAAAGGTACCATAGGCAACAAAGTTATTTCAATACTGAATATACATGCACCCAATGGGATAACATCTAAATTCTTAGAATAGAAGCTGAAAGAACTATAAAAACCTCAGCAAAAATCTTCTAGTGGGAGACCTCAACCTCTCACTCTCAGATCTAGAGAAATCAAATAAAAATAAAAGAAGTTAAGGAGGTAAATAGATAGTAGAAAACTAGATATGGTAGGCTTATGGAGGAAATTGAATGGGGATAGAAAGGAATATAGCTTTTTCTCTAAAGTACATGAAACTTATAAAAAAATTAACCATGTACTCAGACATAAAAACCTAATAATCAACTGCAGAAATGCAGAAATAGTGAATACATCTTTCTCAGACCACAATTCAATAAAAGTCATATGCAATATTGGGCCAAGGCTATGAAGACCCAGAACATTTGGAAACTGAATAACCTTATTTTAAAGAATGAGTGGACCAAAAAACAAATTATAGAAAGAAGTAATCATTTTATTCTAAATAATAATAATAATGAAACAGTATACCAAAACCTATGGGATTCACTCAGAGCAGCTCTCAGGGGATGTATTATATCTTTAAATGCTTACATGAACAAATTAGAGAAAGAGGAAATCAATGAACTAAGTATGCAACTAAAAAAATTGAAGAACAAATTAAAAATCCCCAATTAAATACCAAATTAGAAATTCTAAAATTTAAAGAGAAAATAATAAAATTGAAAGCAAAAATTATTGAAATAATAAATAAAACCAAAACTTGTTTTTATGAAAAAAAACAATAAAATTGATAAACCTCTGGTCAATTTGATAAAAAAAAAGAAAGATGAAAACCAAATTGCTAGTATGATAAATAGAAAAGGTGAAATTACCACAAATGAGAGGGAAATTAAAGTAATAATTCAAACTTATTTTGCCCAACTCTATGCCAATAAATTTGATAATCTAAGTGAAATGGATGAATATTTTAAAAATATAATTTGCCCAGGTTAAATGAAAAGGAGATTAAATACCTAAACAACCTTATCTCAGAAAAAGAAATTCAAAAAGCAATTATTGAACTCCCTAAAAAAAACCTCCAGGGCCTGATGTATGCATGAGCGAATTCTATCAAACATTTAAGGAACAATTGGTTCCAATTCTACATAACCTCTTCAGAAAAATAGGGAAAGATGGAACTCTGCCTAACTCTTTCTATGGAATCAATATGGTGCTGATACCTAAACCAGGAAGAATTATAAAAGAAAAAGAAAATTATAGACCTATCTCCTTAATGAATATAGATGCAAAAATCTTAAACAAAATCTTAGCAAAATGATTACAACAAGTTATCATTGGGATAATACATTATGATCAAGTAGGATTTATCCCAGGAAAGCAGGGTTGGTTCAATATTAGGGAAATTGTTAGTATATTCAATTATATGAAAAACAAACCTATCAGAAATTATATGACCAAATTAACAGATGCTGAAAAACCTTTTGAGAAAATACAGCACCCATTGCCATTAAAAACACTAGAAAGTGTAGGAATAAATGGACTGTTCCTTAGAATAATAAGCAGTATCTATCTAAAACCATCAACAAGCATTATATTCAATGGGGAGAGGCTAGAGGAATTCCCAGTAAAATAAGGGGTGAAACAAGGATGCCCATTATCACCACTACTATTCAATTTCATCTTAGAAATGTTAGGTTCAGTAATTAGAGAAGCAAAAGAAATTGAGAGAATTAGAATTGGAAAGGAAGAGATAAAACTTTCACTCTTTGCCGATTACATGATGGTCTACCTAGAGAATCCCAAGAAATTATCCAAAAAAACTACTGGAAACAACTGGCAATTTTAGCAAAGTTGCAGGTTATAAAATAAACCCTCATAAATCCTCAACTTTTCTATACATGTCTAGCAAGATGCAGCAAGAAGATCTAAAAAGAGAAATCCCATCCAAAGTAACCTCAGATAATATAAAATACCTGGGAGTCTTTTTGCTTAGACAGACTCAGAAACTTTTTGAAAACAATTATGAAACACTTCTCACACAAATTAAGTCAGATTTAAATAACTGGGAAAATATCAACTGCTATGGATAGGTAGAGCTAATATAATAAAAATGACAATTCTACCAAAACTAAACTACCTGTTTAGTGCCCTACCAATCAAAATTCAAAAAAAATATACTTTTATGAGTTAGAAAATGTTGTAAGTAAATTCATATAGAGAAATAAATATGGCCAAACTCTAGAATAAAGAAGAAAATCTAGATCAAGAAGAAAATCTGCAAATGGATAGAAGGGAACAATTCAAATATCTTGGAGTTATAGTCAGGATTATACAAGCCCTTACTGCATCAGCATTAGGGAATCAACGGGTCTAGAATATATTATGCCAGAGAGCAAGGGAGCTTGGATTACAAGGAAGAATCCACTATCCAGAAAAACTGAACCTTCACTTTCTGGGAAAAAGATGAATAATTAAAAAAAGGTGACTTACAGTCTTTCTTTATGAAAAGACTAGAGCTAAACAGAACATTTAATCTCCAAATAATAGACTCAAGAGATACATGAAAAGATAAATGTGGAAAAGAAAGAAAAAGCATGGTATGTCCATGACATTAATGAAATGATCTAAAATATGAATATACATATATGTATATATGTGTGTATACATATGCATAAATATATGTATTTTATTTGATTAAAACTGGAGATAATAAAGAGAAAGAGGGAAGGGAGAAGTTATATGGGACGAATTAAATCACAGGAAGAGGTGCAAAGGACCTATTGCTATGGATGGGAAGAATGGAGGTGATGAGAACTACTTGAAGCTTAAATCAGGTTAGGCTCAAAAAAAAGATTAACACTCACTCATTTGAGATCAGAAACTTTTCTTTTTGTTCAAGAATTAGGAATGGAAATGGGGGAGGGAAGGAAGAAAGGGAAAATTTGAAGGGGAAAAAAGGGAGGGGATTGGATAGATGAGAGTATATGAATAGAGGGAGTTGGTATTCAGAAGCACCTGGGTGATGGGATAAGGTAAAAGAAGGTGGAAAATACAGAGGGGCAATAGCCTGAAGGACAAGGAAGGGTTAGTTATTATAATTTTGACTGTGAAGGGGCTGAACTCTACCACCAGACAAAAGATAGCAGAGTATATTAAAAACCAAAATCTACTTACAATGCTACTTATAAATGCTACTTACAAGAAACACTTTTGAAGCAAAGACATATACACAGAGTAAAGGTTAAAAACTAAACAGAATATATTATGCTTCAGGTGAAGTGAAAAAAATCATGAATAGCAAGTGTTATCTCTGACAAAGCAATTCCAAAAATAGATCTCATTGAAAGAGTTAAGGAAGGAAACTATCTCCACCTAAAAGTATCATAGGCAATGAAGTAATTTCAATATTAAATATTTATGCTACAAGAATTACATCATCCATAATCTTAGGGGAGAAGCGGAATGAGTTATAGGAATACATAGAAAGAAAAACTTTACTGGTAAGAGATCTCAACCTCTCTCTCAGAATTAGATAAATCTAACCATAAAATAAACAAGAAAGAAGTTAAAGAGGTAAATAGAATTTTAGAAATTCTAGACACGACAGACCTTTGGAGAAAATAGAATGTGTATAGAAAGGAATATACCTTATTTTTTTGCAGTATATGGCATTTTAAAATTGACTATGTGAGGCTGCTAGTTGGTGCAGTAGAAAGACCACTGGATCTGAAATCAGGAGTACCTGAGTTCAAATCCGGCCTTAGACACTTAATAATTACCTAGCTGTGTGGCCTTGGGCAAGCCACTTAACCCCATTTGCTTTGCAAAAACCTAAAAAAGATTGACCATATACCAGGACATAAAAATGTCATAATCAAATCACAAAAGGTAAAAATATTGCATAATTTCTTCTCATACCATAATGCAATAAAAGTAACATGAAATAATGGGCCGTGGAGATATGGACCTAAAAGTAATTGCAAACTAAATAACTCATTTGAAAGAATGAATGGATAAAACAACAAATTGTAGTTAGAATTAATGATTTTATTCCAGAAAATGACAATAGCAAAACAACATACCAAAACCTATGGGATACACTCAAGGCAGCTGACAGGAGATATATTATATCTTTAAATGCTTACATGAATAAATTAGAGAAAGAGGAAATCAGTGAACTAAATATGCAACTAAAAAAATTAGAGAAATAACAAATTAACCCCGCCAATTAAATACAAAATTAGACATTCTAAAAATTAAAGGAGGAAATTAATAAAAATCAAAAGCAAGAAAACTATGAAATAAATAAAACTGAGAGTTAGCTTTATGAAAATGCCAATAAAATTGATAAATCCTTGGCCAATTTGATTAAAAAGAGAAATAAGAAAATAAATTGCTAGTATCATAAATGAAAAAAAGTGAATTCAACACCAATTAGGAGGAAATTAAAGTAATAATTCAGGATTATTTTGCTCAACTCTATGCCAATAAATTTGATAATCTAAGTGAAATGGATGAATATTTACAAAAATATAAGTTGACCTCGCTAATTAAAGAGGAAATTAAATACCTAAATAACCCTATCTCCGAAAAAGAAAATGAGCATGCAATCAATGAATTCCCTAAGAAAAAATCTCCAGGGCCAGATAGATATACAAATTCTAACAAACATTTAAGGAACAATTGCTTCCAATTCTATATAAACTCTTTGGAAAAACAGGTGAAGATGAAACTCTGCCTAACTCTTTCTATGATATCAATATGGTACAAATACCTAAAACAGAAAGAGTCAAAACAAAGAAAGAAAATTATAGAGCAATTTCTCTAATGCATATGATTGAAAAAAAGTCTTAAAATCTTATCAAAATGATTACAGCAAAGATATCCCTAGGATAATACACTATGATCATTATTCCATGAAGGCAGGGTTGGTTTGATATTAGCATAACTCTCGATGTAATTGACTAAATCAATAGCAATCCTAACAGAAATTATATTTAAAATCCTTTGAAAAAATACAGCACCCATTCTAATAAAAATACTAGAGATCATAGGAATAAATGGATTTTTCCTTAGAATGATAAGCAGTATCTATCTTAAACCATCAATACAAAAGCTGGAGGCATTCTAAATAAGACCAGGGGTGAAAAAAGGATGCCATTCACCACTACCATTCAATATTGTTTTATAAATCCTTGCTTCATCAGTAAGGAAGAAAAAAAATTTGAAGAAATTAGAATTGGGAAGGAAGAAACAAAACCGTCACTCTTTGCAGATGATATGATGGTATATGTAGAGAACCCTAAAAAGTAATCTAAAAACTTCTACAAACAATTAAAAAATTCAGCAAATTTGCAGAATATAAAATAAATCCCTAAGAATTTTCCACATTTCCATATATTGTTAGCAAGATAGAGCAGCAAGAGCTAGAAAAACAAATTCCATTTGAAATAACTTCAGACAATATAAAATGCTTTGGAATCTACCTGCCAACACAGATTCAGGAACCTTTTGAAAACTACTATAAAACACTTTTCACACAAATAAAAGCAGATTTGTAATGACTGGGTATATATCCACTATGCTATTTATTTCTGCAGTACCTGGAAGCTAGACAACAATTGACGAGGCATGTACATATCTCGTTAATTTTTGTATATACATATATATATATATATATATATATATATATATATATATATATAGGCATAAAACCTCATATTCGAATGCAGTATTACAAAAATTTTGACTACATCCTTTTCAGACCATGATACCACACAAATCACATGCAATAAATGGCCCACAGAGAGAGAGATCTAAAATTAATTGGAAATTAAATAACCTAATATTAAAATATGAGTGAATCAAACAACAAAACATAGAAAGGATTATTGATTTGATTCAAGGTACTATTAAATAATGAGACAACATACCAAAACTTATGGGTTGCAGCCAAAACACTTATTAATGAGCATACTATATCTCTAAATGCTTTCATGAATAAAATAGAGAAAGAGATAAATTAACTGAGCACATAACTGAAAAAGTCTGGGAAAGCACAAATTACAAATTTTCAATTAAATACAAAATAATAAATTCTGAAAATTACAAATAAAATTAATAAAATCATAAGCAAGAAAACTATTGAATTAATAAAACCAAAACATGGTTCTATGAAAAAAAAACAATAAAATAGATAATGTTTGTTTAATTCGATTAAAGAAAAGAAAGAATAAAACAAAATAACTATTTCAAAAAATGAATAGGTTGAATTTATCACCTATAAAGAGGAAATTAAAGTAACACTTCAGAACTATTTGGGGCAACTGTATGGCAATAAAATAGGTAATTGAACTGACATATATGAATATTTCAAAAAAATATAAATTGCACAAGTTAAAAGAAATTGAAATTAAATACTTAATTAATCCTATCTCAGAAAAGGGAATTCAACATGACATCGATGAACTCCTTAAGAAAAAGTCTCCAGGGACAGAAGAATTCACAAGAAAGTTCTATCAAACATTCAAGGAACAATCCATTCTAATACTATACAAATTATTTGAGAAAATCAATGATGAAGGAGGTCTGCAAAATAACTTCTATGACATCAATAGGTTGCTGATACCAAAATCAGGAAGAGTCAAAACAGAGAAAGAATATGCCTGCAAAATTTCCCTATAGAATATGCCAGCAAAAATTTATATAAAATATTAACAAAGCAATCACAAGATATAACTAGGATAATTCACTATGATCACGCAGGATTTATGCCAGGAAGAAGAGATGTTTAAATATTAGGAAAACTATCAACATAATTGACCATATCAATAGCAAATTTAACAGAAATCATATCTCAAATAGAAACTCAAATCATATCTCAATAGAAACTGAAAAAGCTTTTGACAAAAGAGTATTATAAATTCCTTTTAAAAACACGAGAGCATAGGAATAAATGGAATGTTCCTTACAATTTTAAGCAGTGTGTATCTGAACCCATCAATTATCACTATATGTAATGATAGAAACATTTCCAATAAGATCAGGGGTGAATGAGGGGTCCCCGTTATCACCAATATTATTCAATATTGCATTAGAAATGTTACCTTTAGTAATAAGTGAGGAAAACAATTTGAAGGAATTAGCATCAGTAATGAAGAAAGAAAACTCTCATTATTTTCAGATGATATGAGATTATAACTAGAGAACCCTAGAATATCATCTAAAAATACTAGAAAATATTAGCAACTTTAGTATAGTTGCAGGATATAAAATAAACTAACAAATCCTAAGCATTTCTATATATTGGAAAGAAGATACAGCATCAAGTGATAGAAAGAGAAATCCCATTTAAAATGACATTTTAATATAAACAATATAGACAATATAAAATAATTGAGAGTTCACATTCTAAGGAAGACTCAGAAACTATGAAAACAACTATAAAGCACTTTACACAAATATAAATCACATTTAAATAACTGGGCAAATATCAAATGCTCATTGGAAAGTGCAGTCAATATATTAAAAATGACAATTCTACCTAAATTGTATTATTTATTTAGTTCCATATGAATCAAACTTCAAAAAAATTACTTTAGTGAGCTAGAGAAAATAGCAACCAAATTCATATTGATGAATAAAATATCAAGAATATCAAGGGAATTAATGAAAATATTGCGCAGAATGTTGGTCTAGCCATACCAGATATATGACTAAGAAATTGAGTTCCAGATCCATATAATAGAACAAGTTCAAAAGAGAAAGCAGTAAATGTCTGTTTGATAAACTGCTTGATAAAGATTCCAACTTCTGAGATAGTAACTTACCTTTTGTTAAAAACTGCAGGAAAACTGGAAGATAGCATGGCAGAAACTAAGATTAGACAGCATCTCAAACTTTATACAAGATAAGATCAAAATGGGTGCAGAATTTAGGCATAAAAATATTATAAGTCATTTGGGAGATTAAGGAATAATTTACCTGTCAGATTTATGGAAAGGAGAGCAGTTTATGAAGGAAAAAAAGAGATAGAGTACATTGTAAAAACAAGCTGGATCATTTTGATAACATTAAATTTAAAGGTTTTTTTGCAACTAAAATGAATGTTGTAAATTGGGAAACAATTTTTGCAACTATTATTTCTGACAAAGGAATCATTTTTAAAATTAGAATAAGATTTATTTTTAAAAATATAATTAGATTGATTTTTTTTTAAAAAGCAAGTCAATTCCCAATTGATACATGTTCAAAGGATATGGAAAAGTCAATTCTCAGACAAAAATAATCAAAGCTATCTAAAGTCATATGGAATATTGCTACAAATTATTGCTAATTGAGAAATGCAAATTAAAGATTTCTGACATACCACTTCATATTTCTTAGTCTGGTCAATATGACTGGGAAAAAATTAGAAGGTATGTGGAAAATTGGGACACTAATGCATTGTTCATTTAGTTGAGAACTGATCCAAACTTTCTAGAAAGCAATTTGAAATTATACACAAAGAGCAATAAAAATGTACATACTCTTTGATCCAGCAATACCAATTTTGGGTCTGTATCCTGAAGAGGGTAAGAAAAGGAGTTAAAAATCACATACATACAAAAATATTCATTAAAAACTCTTTTTGTAGTGGCAAAGAACTGGAAATTGAGGTGATGCCTATCATTTGGAGAATGACTGAACAAATTGTGGTATATGTATTTTTTGGAAGACTATTGTTGTATAAGAAACCATGTGGGATGGGATTTCAAAAAAGCCTGAAAAGACTTGCATGACTTGATGCTAAATGAGATGTGCAGAACCAGAAGAACTTTATACACAATAACAACATTATAGAATGATGATCAACCATGATAGACTTGTTTTCAGCTATACAATAATCAAAGAAAATTTTGGAAGACTTGTGATGAAAAAATACTATCTATAGGCAAAGAAGAAACTGTGGAGTTTAAATGAAGATCAAAGTTTATTATCTTCTATTTTTAAAATAGGTCTTATATATTGCTATATAATTTTGTTATCTCTAAGGTTTTCTTTCTTCCATTTGTATCTGAGTCTTCTCTTACAATACCTTCAATTTTAATTTTTGTTTGGCATGGTTACAAATGTAAAGCTTAGATAAGATTGCTATCTGTAACAGGCAGAGGAGGTGAGAAGGGATTATTAAATCTCAAATTCATTCAAAAAAGTGAATGGTAAAACCTCCCATAGTTTGAACTTGTAAAAATAAATAAAAGGCTAATTTAAAAAAAAACAGCTACTACATAAAAAAAGAATCAGAGTCACAAAAGTAATAAAAATGAATGCTACTAAATTATAAATAAAAATGTTTCCTAAATAAGACATTTAAGAAGATATCTTTAGCACACACAACACACACACAGACACACACACACACACACACACACACACACACACACAGAAACTTTCACACATATCTTTGTAGAGTTGTGAAAAAATGACTTTGGAATTTTATTTGTATTTTCAGTTTACAAACACTTTCGTGTTTGTAAACATTTTCATCTTTTCTCCCTTCCTCTTTTTAGTTCTCTCTAATAATATTTTTGGTACATGGGATAGTATTTTTTCTGGTTGCTCACAATTCATTATAGCACCAGGATAGATGTTTTAAACTTAAAACTTAAAAAAATAAGCTTGTTCCAATGAGAGAATAAAAGCTAGAAATTACTTTACACTCATTACTTAGGTGCTTTTTAAATCCAAAATAACAAAAATAACTGAATTTCTAAATGTATGTAATCAATAAATGAAATTTGTGTTTATTATGTACCTATTATATGAAAAGCACAGTTCTGAGCACTGAGGATAACAAATAGCAAGTAACTTTAATAAACAAACAAAAAGGCAAGAAAAAGAAAGAACCTTAATGCTTTAATGTAATTTATGGCTCAGCTTCTGGCCTAACAGGGGATTTTTTTGATACTTATACCAACTCTAGCTATCAGTTAAAACTATCTGTGTTTACAATTGTTTAGAGTTTGAAATCTTGTCCAATTTTAAATCCTGTGTAAATTATAGTTATCTTGTATGTTTAGGGTATGCTTATCAATTAAAGGACAATTAAAATATTGGAGGTGAATGGTTATGAAGGTCTGTATTAAGGTGATATATCTATTAGTACATAGATAGAGTAATGAATAAAAGGGATCTCTGGTTTTGAAAAGACCCTGATTCAACCCCCACCAAGATTTCATAGTTTGCACAGAATCACTCTAGATTTTCTCATTCTATAGGAAAGAGGACGAGGCTGGATGGCATAGGGTTAAGTACATAGAAGTAGAAAAGTAACATTGAAGGAAAATGGACAAGGCACAGAAAAATATAATAAGTGAGGACTGAGTCTAAAAACATATAGTCTCAAATCATGTGAACCCTATTTGACAATTGATCAAATGTTCTCTAAATTGAGGCATACAAAGGATTTGTAAATAAAATAAATGGCAGGCATGATTTATTTTGATCTTTTAAGACCTAACCAGCTTTGTATCTTGTGGTGGCAACAACTGCATTTGTAGTGTGTCTTCATTGGTAAAAGTTCAGGAGATTATGGTGCTCAACAGAAACATTGACATAAAGGGAAATTGGAATACTTTCCAGTTTTGATAACTTTTACAATTTAAGAAAATCTGACTTTTTATATTACTTGTTTATATTTTGTGTCAGTCATTTATGCATCCTTGGTCCCTGCATTTAGGAAGTTTGATAGACATCCCCCAAATTAAAGGGAGCTTATATTAGAGATGCATTGGAAGTTGATATTACAAGATTTGACAACTGACTGAATGTGTGGAAATAAGGAAGCATAAAGAATCAAAAATGACTAGAAAGATTCGGATAGAAATAAGATAACTTGAAAGAGGAGTTAAGTATAGGAGTAGAGGGTTGACACACATAATTATACATTCTTATATGTGCAATATATACATACATATGATTATGCATGAATATATATGAATAGTATGTATATTTATATACATATATTTACATGTTTATATGTGTGTATATGCACTAGAAAACAATGTCATGGAAACTCATGAGTGGACAAGAGATATGAAAATATAATTTTAGAAATATATTTCCATAGGGAGAAGAGAAGAAGAAATGGAATCTAAGAAAAGACTGCAATAATTCAGACAATATATGAAGTCCTAAACTAAAGTGGTATTTGTGGGGACAGGGAGGATTTGACAGATATGTAAATATTATGAGGTAAAAATTCATAGATGATGGCAATTAAATAATAATATTATTACTTATTTGCTACATGAACATAACCCAAAAGACATCGGATTCTTTTACTACAGATCTATATTTTTAATTACACTTCCAATTTAAGTTTTCTCATTATGGAAATGCAGATGCTGAAGGAGATGAGCTATTGTTAAGTCACTCAAGTATGTCTGACTCTGTAAGACAGAGTGGACCATAATGTCTATGGAGGATTCTTGGTAAGGATAATAGAATGATTTGTCCTTGCTTTCTCTTGTGGATTAACGCAAACAGAAGTTAAAATGACTTGCCCAGGTTTAAAACAACTAGTAAGTGTCAGAAACCAAATTTGAACTCCAAATTCAGCAATTATTCACCTAACTATCCTACTGGCTTAAGGAAATGTAACAGGATCCGAATTAAGCTGAGTGTTTTTCATTGAGCATAATAAAATAATAATAAGAATTCTGGCATTATTTAGTGGCAAAATCTATTTTATATATTATCTAAAATATAAAATGTAGGAAAAATTCAATTAATTTAGAATTCTGGTTGGTAAGTTTCTGACTAATTAAGATTCCATATTATTTCACTCTAAACCTAACAATCTAGATCCTTCAGTGGAAGTAGTGATCAAGAGAAGAGTGATATTGGAAAAAAAATTAATTCTAATGGAAATTAGAAATTGAATTGCTTTGATATCATCTAATAGGTTAAGTCCACAAAGGGGAAGCATAACTAAGTATGTTGTATTATGTACCACAAACTCTATAACAAATTTAAATTATTCATTAGAAGATGAAAAGAGAAAAAAAATGAATTTCCTTAGAGGTAGGAATTTAAAGTTTATGTTTTCTAATAATAGGCCTCAAAGGTATTTGCCTAGAACTTCATATATGGCTGATAAGAATTTTTTGTTTTGGTAGATGGAAAGAAATTGTCTTTGAAGCTGGCTCTTTTATCTCTTTGTTACTATTATCTCTCATAATATATATTAAGTTTTTAAACTGCTCTTAGTAACAATTAATTTAATTAATTAAGCATTACATAGTGAAAACAGCTATTATTGGAGTGTGGAAAAAACTGTGTTAAAATCTCCTATGACACATTTTTGCAGTATGACTACAGATAAATAACTTAACATCTCAATACTGGTATTTGACACAGTTCTAAATAACACAAAGACAGTTGATTTGCATCTGCAGGGAGAGTTCTTCATGGAAAATTTAAAACACTGCCTCAGCATTTAAAATACCTAGATTCAAATCTTAATCTGTACATTTATCTCTTTTGTAATTCACTGAAACTCTCTAAATTCATTTCCTAATGATAAATTGAGAGAGTTGGACAAGATGACTTCTGATTTTATTTTTTAATCAGTGATGTAGGTTCCATTAGATTCAAGTATAAAGTACTATGAGAATTTCAAAAAGAGATTATTTAGGACTGAGAGAATAAGCAAAATATGAATATTTCTTGAAGGATGAGTAAAAAGTAAACTTAATAGGAGAAGAGAAAGGAAAAAATATCAAGATCATCAAAATTCATACCAAAAGAAGGCATGATGAAAATGGAAAATGGAGGAATGATTTCATGTACCAAAGAACCATTTTGGAGGATGTACATAGCACGAGAAAATGTCAAAAGGAACTTTTAGCCTTATTTTTTGATGTTTGCCAAAACAAATAACAAGAAAGAAAGAAAGAAAGAAAGAAAGGAAGGAAGGAAGGAAGGAAGGAAGGAAGGAAGGAAGGAAGGAAGAAATACATGGTAGTTGATTGGAATTCACTGAATTTTTTTTGGTAGAAAAGAGTGACATTGTTGTATTTGTACATTATGAAGATTTGTTTGGCAGCAGGGTGAAGAATGAATCATAATGGCTGGATTCTGATAATGACAAAGGTACATTTTCAGAAGTACTGAATATTGTTTAGTGCAAGGAGTAGAAGTCATTAGAAAACTATTCTAAAGAATGTTGAGGTAAAAATCATTACAAAGATTAAAAAGCACTATTATTGCCTATTTGTTACATGTACATAATCTTCTGTGAGATGTAATTCTCTTTGAGAATGGATCTGTGTAGCTATAAAAAAGGAAATTCATGTGAGACATGATAATTTTCCTCAAGTGTTTGAACAATTGTCATGTGGAAAAAGAATTACACTTTTTTTTGGCCTGATTTATTAGATCTAGGACAATGTGTACAAAAATGAAAGCAATTTATGGTTAACAAAAAACAAAATAAAATGAAATCAATATTTTTCCCTTAACAGATGTTTCTTTATGCTTATTTGGCTTCTGTAAGGCAATTGACAGACCAAGGGTCATCATTGTGGACTGCTTCTATTCCTAAATTTTCTCATATTAAACTTTCTGTCTCTACAGGAAAGTTAAATGGTTGTATATTTATTTGTATATTTATCTCTTCTCCTTTACTACTCTTTTTTTTTCTTTATTACATAGTACCTTGTGGCAAATTCCAAAGTGCCACATGAGATCTGAGAAAGCCCTAGAAAGATAAATGGATATTAGGCACATTGCTTTCTAAGTCATTTCCCAATACAATTTTATTTCTAAGTTCCTACCTATATTCAAATTGAAGTCAAGGTAAGAAAGCATTTCATAGCATTGTCAATTCATTTTCTATGTCCTGATGGTATGCTTCAGATTCAGAGCTCTAAGAAGCAACCCTGTAATTTTTTTCTAGAATGTTTTATTTAAATTCTGCTGTGTTAAATTCTGAGGTCACTCATTTGATAGTTCTCTCTTCAAATACCCATCATTTTAATTATTATTATAATCATTTTCTGAATATCTGCCACATTTTTGCACTGTTAATCATTATCTCTGACTATATACACTCTATCATTTTAGAGTTTTATGGTTCATATTTCATATTTTTTCAATTGCTTGTCTTTGTGTTTGGATGGATCAACATCCATGAGGTCCCTAAATATTTAAATAAAAATTACTTATGATTCTTCAATTTTTCTTTACTCCAAATACAATTTGTCTTGTTGGTCTCATTTATTCCCATGAGTTTTACTTAGGGCTAAGTATATGACTGAGAAATATATGCATTCATCACTATTCTCTTTCTTGTGCTCCCACTTCATCAATTTTCTTTTGAACACTGACAAACAGATGCTCAGATACATGTCAAACTCAATCTGTACAAAATCCATTCCAAATTTTCCCATTTCTGTTGAAGTCATTACTATCTTTTCATTCCTTTATGTTCTTAACCTCATCCTTATCCTTGAGTTTTTACTCTTCATTCTAAATATATAAATAACTGCAAACATTCTCATTTTCTCAATAGCCTTTGAGTCTAGACCCTTTTCAATATTTTCATCCCTAACAATCATTTACATCCCTTTATTTGAGGTATCAGCTGCAGCCCTTCTGAATTATTTTAAACAATTTCCTGAGAGGTCTCTTTCTTCTAATTACTTGCATCACAATTATAGCAACTATGTACTTTTCTTTAAAAACAATTCATGACATAGTGACTGGCACATTGTGATAGCTCACGAATGGTTTTGCACTTGATTAGCATATTTGATATATGACATTCTGATTATCATTATCATTCATATTCAATAACTTCTTTTTGGCTCTAAGATAAGCCATGGAATTCTGGTTAACTTTTAAAGTTCTTCTCAACCTAGTTCTAAATTTTCATTACAGGTATATTGAACATAACTCACATCTTCACACTATGTGATCCCTCCCTAATTTACTTTTGATTCTCACTTACAACATCATGTTTCCCATCTATGGGACTCCTCTATTAGCCTTTCATCTGCCTGCAATGTAGTCCCATCTTTTTCTTTCTGATAAAGTATTTTTTCTTCCTGTAAAATTCAATAAAACTACTCTACCTTATGAGACCTATCCTAATAATGCTAGTTACTAGTTATTCCTTTCCCAATGACATTTTGTTTAAAAACCTCATATAAATTGTTTCTTATACATTTTATATTTGTTGTATTTAAGAATTATATTACTATGTACGCAATTTATAATGCAGTTTAAATATTATTTATATTTATTTATTCATTATTCCAACTATATGCAAACATACTATACAAAATTCATTATTTTTGTAAGATTTTGAGGTCCATATATTCCTTCCAGCTTCCTTTCTCTCCCTCCATCCCTTAACAGTGAGCAATCAGCTATGTTATACATGTATAATGATATTAATAATTTGCATAATAGTTATGCTGTTAAAAATGAATCAGGAAAAAAGAGAAGGTAAATATACATCAACTGGGGAAAGGCTAAGTACATGAATACTATGGAATATTATTGTTCTATAAGAAAAAAAATGGTTAGACTCTAAGAAGTACATCAAGTGAAGGGAGCAGAAGCAAGAGAACAATGTACACATAAACAACAACATCATGAGATGATCTGCTTTGATGTAAGCAGCTCCCTTCAGTAGCTAGGTGTTAGGAAACATTAGATCAACTACGTGACAATGTTATCCCCATCTAGAGGAAGAAAACCAAGGAAAAATACCCTTCCAAAACTGATGAACACTTTATAAAAATTATCTCTATTGTATCTCTTTCCCATAATCCTAAATCCTCATATCAAAAATTGGTAATCTATAAACATGTTTATCAAAAATTTGTATGTACAATACTAATCAGACTCTTAGTCACTGAGGAGAGGGGATGGCAATGCAGGGTGGAAGGAAATTTTGTAATCTAAAAATATATATGTACATGTGGCTGAAAAAATAATAATGAGAATAATAAAAATAATAATTATAATTAGAAGAAGAAGAAGAAGAAGAAGAAGAAAAAGAGAAATTAAACAACAAAAACAAAAATATAAAATTTTAATTGGTAAGCAGTATATGCTGGTCTGATTCTGACTCCATACTTCATTCTCTGAATGTAGTTGGCCATTACCATCACAAGTCCTTCGGAATTGTCTTTCATTATTGTACTGCTGAGATCTAAATCCATCATAATTGATATAATAGAATGGGGCTCTTTAGGTGTACAATGATCTCCTGTTTATGCTTACATCACTCAGCAGTCTTCCATTGCTTTATTTTTCCAAGTGCATTTAACTGTAATTAGTAAGCCACATTTTTTCACATTTTTCTCCTTCCCTTCCCCCTCCCCCTGACAGAAAGAAATCTAATATAGAGCATACTGATAACCCTGTTGAATTTATATCTATATCAATCATTTCCTGAATAAGAATCACCCATGAATAGAAGAAAAAAGAAAAAAAATAGAAAGAAAAATTGACATAATTAATAACACAACATTTTTTGAGAAAGAAATGAAAAATTACAGGTAGAAAAATGATGTTTTAAAAAATTGAAGGTAATAATCTTTGATCTTTGTTTAATATGGTTCTTTCTCTGGATACAAATGGTATTTTCCAACATAAATACCTGAAAATTGTCCCTGATTTTTGCACTGATGGAATGAGCAAGTCCATTAAGGTAGATCATCATCTACACGATACTGTTATAGTGAACAATGTTTTTCTGGTTCTGCTCATCTACCTCAGCATCAGTTCATGCAAGTCTTTCTGGTCTTCCCTGAAATCCTGTCCCTCCTGATTTGTAATAGAATATTAGTGTTGTATTACATACATACATATGTATACCACATTTTGCTTAGCCATTCCTCAATTGATGGACATCTCTTCAACTTCCAATTCTTTAACAACACAAGCAATATATTTTTGTACAAGTGATGTTTATATCCTTTTCCTAATCTCTTCAGGGAAAAGAGCTAGTAGTAGTATTCCTGGATCAAAGGGTATGTACGTTTTTTTGGTCTTTTGACATAATTCCTAATTCCTTGAATTGGAACAGTTCACATTTCCAACAATGCAATATTGTCCCAGATTTCCCACATCCCTTAAAATATGGATCAGTATTCTTTCTTGTCACTAATCAATCTGAGAGTTTTGGGGTGATATCTCAAAGATGCCTTAATATATATTTCTCTAATCAGTAAAGATTTAGAGCAATTTTTCTTATGATTATATATAGCTTTGATTTCCTCATCTTCAAATTTCTTTTCTATATCCTCTGGCCATTTGTCAATTTGCGAATGGCTTTTTTATAAATTTGGCACACTTCTATATAAATTTTAGAAATGAGTCCTTTGTCAAAAATACCAGTAATAAAAATTGTTTCCCAAATTATTACATTTATTTTGATTTTGATTACAGTGATACCAGTTTATTTTTTATTATGTTCTCTATCTCTTCCTTTTACATAAAATTATCCCCTTCCCATAGATCTGACAGGTAAACTACTTCTATTTCTCCTTGTTAGCTTATAATATTGTCTTTTATGTCCAAACCCTGCCCCATTTTAATTTCATCTTGGTACTTGGTATTGGGTACAAAATGTTGGTCTAATCCAAATTTCTGCCATACTGTCTTCCAATTTTTACCAATAGTTTTTATTGAAAAGTGAGTTCTTACCCCAGAACCTGAACTCTTTGGGCTTATTGAACAGCAGGTTACTGCATCTTGCTAGTAATATATAGAAATCATGGAATATTTATGCGGGTTTATTTTATATCCTTTGACTTTGTTAAAGTTTTTAATTTTTTCCAGTAAATTTTAGATCATTTTTAGGATTCTCTGTGTATGCCATAATGTAATCTGAAAGTTTTGTTCTGTTTATTCCTTTGCAATTCTAACTCCTTCAATGTCTTTTTCTTCTCTTATTGTTGAACTTAACATTAACATTTCTAATACAATACTGAATAGCAGGGGTGATAATGGGTATCCTTGTTTCACCCTTGATCTTACCAGGAATATCACTAGCTTTATAACATTTTTTTAAAAAGTAAAAGAGAAGACTTTCATCTACATATTAACTCCACAGTTCCTTCTCTGGATATATCTGTATTCCCCATTACAAGTCTTTTAGTATTTTCTTTGATTATTGTTTTGCAAAAAATATCATGTACAATTAAATTGTTCATCACTCCAGTTTTTTTATCAAAATAGAAATTGAGAATATTATGAAAGTCAAAATGCATAATTTTAATACATTAAAATGAAATTTTTTTCTATGATAAAAACCAATGAAGTCAAGATCAAAAGGAATGCACACAACTGGGAAATAATTTTTCCAAGTAGTCATTATGAGAAAAGATTAATCTCTAAAAAAGAGTACTGAGTCAAATTTATAAGAATACAAGTCAATCTCCAATTGAAGATTTGTCAAAGGATACGATAAGGTAATTCTCTGATTTTGAACTTAAATGTAACAATAGTTATAGGAAAAATGCTCTAAATTATTACATATTAGAAAAATGCTAATTAAAACTACATTTCAGTACCAACTCACAACTATCAGATTGGTTAATATGACAAAAAAATGAGTAATGTTCTTTGTTAAGGGGATATGGGAAAATTGGGACACAAATGCATCATTAATGGAGTTGTGAACAAACCCAACTTTTCTGGGGAGCAATTTGGAATCATGCCCAAGGCATAGTAAAGCTATGATACCCTTTTATTAAGTAACACCATTACTGGGTCTGTATCCCAAAGAGGTCATGAAAAAGGATAAAGAACCCAAATTTACAGAAATATTCATAGCAGTTCTTTTTGTTGTAGCAAAGAACTGGAAACTGATGGACACAACCTTGATTTCCATATTGCTGAAATAAGTGCATCATGGTTGATCATGCATGTGTTGGAACACTATTGTTTTATTAGAAATTATACGGGATGGGATTTCAGAAAAACCTGGAAAGACTTGCAGAAATTAAAGTGGAGACCAGAGGGCCAGTGCAGGAACAGCAGTGGGACTAATCCAGAGGACTGGCCTTAGCCACAGAGGCTTTGGTGAGTGCTAGATCAGAAGGCCACCTTTAGCCATGGAATCTATAGCTGGGGGTTGAGGAGTTCTGATGAGTCCTAGTCAATGACAGAAGGGTGAGTTCCAACACAAAGAGTCACAGAGCATGCCTGGAAAATAACCTGCTGGGCACGGGACCTGAGTTCCATACATTTTGCAGAGCCCTCTAGCCCCTCAGGCTCAGCTGTGAGCAACAGAGATCACTCACCTGAAAGGGAGATTAGGTCCCACCCTCAGAGCTCATCCCATTGTCCAAGGTGAACTCAGACCCAGCTGCTAAGTGATTGAAACACTCCAGAGAAAGCAACCAGTACCTCTGAGTGCCTGAATTTGGAATTACTAAGAAAAGTAAACACAGACGCTAGTGTTTTCAAAAGCAAATCACTGAGAGCCAGGCCCTACCCCCCCAACACAAGATCCTAGGAAAATTAAGAAAGGCCAACAGAAGGGGGAGCCATGGAGAAATACTTAGAAGAAATAGATTCCAACCCAGAGAAATCTGGAATTTCTGAGGAGAATATGAATGGGTCTCCAGCCTAAAGACTTGCTTGAATAAATCAGGAAGGAGTTTAAAAATCAGTTGGAAAAAGTGGGAAAAGAAACTCCAAAAAAATTAACATGTTGCAAGAGAAAATTAATATCTCAACAAGAAAACAAATCCTTGGAAAAAACAATTGCACAAATATAAAATGTGAATAATTCTCTCAGATTCTTCAATTGGGCAAATGCAAAAAAAAATACTCTCAAAACTACACTTGGGCAAATGGAAAACTCCTTCAAAAATAGAATGGATCAATTGGAAAAGGAGTTGCGAATATTAAATGAAGAAAGTTATTCTATAAAAAAGAAGAATGGAATTTGTGGAAATTATTGACTTCATAAGAGAACAAGCTTCTGTTAAACTAAATAAAATATCGAAAAAATAGAAGAAAATGTAAAATACCTCATCAGCAAGACCACTGACCTCAAGAACAGATTGAAAATGGACAACCTGAGAATTATATATATTTCTGAAATCACTGAAGAGAAAAATCCTGGACTTAATACTATAGCATTTAGTGGTGGAAAACTGAACTTATATCATGGAACCAGCGGACAACCTAGTTGTTGAAAGAATACATCGATCCCTTCCTGAAAGAGATATTAAGTGTAAACACCAAGGAATGTTGTGGCCAAATTCAAGAATTTTCAGATAAAAGAGAAAATCCTGGAAACAGCAAGAAAGAAAAATTTAAATACCAAGTTGCCACAGCAAGGAATGCACAGGACCTCATCACAACAACATTAAGGGATTGAGGGGCTTGGAATGAAATATTCTGAAGAACAAGGGAATTGGAAATGCAGCCAAGAATCCATATCTGGCAAAGCTGATCCTTCTCTTCCAGGGCAAAAGATGAACATCTAACTAAATGGAATACTGCTAACATTTCCTGATGAAATGACTAGAGCCAAATAGAAAATTTGGACATGAAACAGGAGGCTCAAGAGAGACATTAAAATGTTAAAAGTAAGGGTAAAGGAAAAGCTTCTATCTAATGAGATAAAAATGTCTATATGCCTACCTGGGAGAAAGCTTATCATAATTCTTGGGAATTCTAACTCTGTTAGAGAGAATATACTTAGCCAGAAGTGATGCACCCTCATGAATTATTGTGACTCAAATAGAATGATTTAACAACAGTACCTCCTTAAAAAGGGGGACAATACAAAGATGGGAGGATAGAGGACAATGAATGGGGTAAATCTCACTACATTAAGATGTACAAAAGACGTATTATAATAGAGGGGAAGATGGGAGCAAGTGAGAACCATTGTAAACTTCATTTCATCAGAATTGGCTTAAAGATAACTTATACACAAGCAGTTAAGAAACTTATCTTACCTTTCAAATATTAAAAGGGGAAAAGGGGAGTGGAGATGGGGAGGGGGTAAAAGGGAAAGGGGAAAGAAAGGGGAGGGGGATTGATATAGAATGGCAAAAAGACTGAAGGTGGTGGTATTTAGAAAGTAAATAATGGTGGATTTGGTAAAAGGGGGAAAGAGGGAAAAATACAAACACAGAAAAGATAGCATGGACGTCAATAAAGAGCTAGTAATTGTAACTTTGAATGTGAATGGAATGTACTCTTCCTCAAAACATAAGGAAGTAGCAAAGTGGGTTAAAAAACAGAATTCTATAATATACTGCTTTCAAGAAAATCATTTCAGGTTAGCTAGGTGACTCAGAGGTTAGAGCACTGGCCCTAGATTCAGGAGTATCTGAGTTCAAATCCAGCCTCAGACATTTAATAATTTCCTAGTTGTGTGGCTTTGGGCAAGCCACTTAACCCATTACCTTGCAAAAAATAAAAGAAAAGAAAACATTTGAAGCAGAGAGAGACATATAGAGTAAAGATAAAAGCTTGGAAAAGAATAAATTTTGCTTTAGTTTAAGTGAAAAAGGTAGGGGTAGCAATCCTTATCTCAATCAAAAAAGGTGTAAAAAGAGATAGTGTTCAAAGAGAGAGGGAAGGAAAATACATCCTGTTTAAATGTACCATAGACAATAAAGTAATTTCAATACTAAATATATATGCACCCAATGATATAGCATCCAAATTCATAGAGAAGAAGTTATAAGAATGATAGGAAGACATAGATAGCAAAAATCTGCTAGTGTGAGAGCCCAAATTCCCTCTCTCATATTAAGGGAAAACTAATCATAAAATAAACAAGAACGAAGTTAAGGAGGTAAGTAGATTGTTAAAAGAACCTAGATTTGATAGACCTATCGAGGAAATTGAATGGGGATAGAAAGGAATATAATTTTTTCCTGCAGTACATGGCACTTACATGAAAATTGACCATGTACTAGGACATAAAAATCAGATAATCAATTGCAAAAAGGAGGAAATAGTGAATACATCTTTCTCAGATGATAATGCAACAAATATCATGTGCAATATTGGGCCAGGGATCTGTAGACCCAGAGCTAAATGGAAACTAAATAGCTTCATTTTAAAGAATGAGTGGATCAAGCAAAAAATTTTTGAAATGACTAATTATTTCATCCTAGATAATTACAATAATGAAACAACATATCAAAACCTATGGGGATACACTCAAGGCAGGTGTCAGGGTATATATATATATATACACATACATATATATATATATATATATATACATATATATATCATATCTATAAATGCTTACATGAATAAATAAGAGAAAGAGGAAATCAATGAACTAAATATGCAACTAAAAATTTAGAGAAAGAGTAAATTAAAAACCCTCAACTAAATTACAAATTAGAAATTCTAAATAATAAAGGAGAAATTTACAAAATCAAAAGCAAGAAAACTATTGAACTAATACATAAAATCAAGAGTTGGTTTTATGAAAAAAAATAATAAAATTGATAAAACTATGGCCAATTAGATTTAAAAAAAGAAAGAAGAAAATCAAATTCCTAGCACTATAAATGAAAAAGAGATCATGTCACCACCAATGAGTAGGAAATTAAAGAAAAAATTTGGAATCATCTTTTTTATGTTTTTGCAAGGCAAATGGGGTTAAGTGGCTTCCCCAGGGCCACACAACAAGGTAATTATAAAGTGTCTGAGACCGGATTTGAACTCAAGTACTCCTGACTCCAAGGCCGGTGCTTCATCCATTACGCCACCTAGCGTCCCAAAATTTGGAATTGTTTAGCCCATAAACTTGACAATATAAATGAAATACCTGAATAACCCTATCTCAGAAAAAGAAATTCAACAAACCATTATTGAACTTCACAAGAAAACATCTCCAGGGCCAGGTGGATTCACAAGGGAATTCTATCAAACATATAAAGAACAATTGGTTACAATTCTACACAAATCCTTTGGAAAAATAGGTGAATACAGAACTCTGGCTATCTCTTTCTATGACACCAAGATGGTAGTGATACCTAAACCAGGATGAGTTAAAACAGAGAAAGAAAATTATAGACCTATCTCTTTGATTAATTTAGATGCAAAAATCTTAAGTAAAATCTTAGCAAAATGATTACAAAAAGTTATGACTAGGATAATACATTTTTATCAAGTAGGAGTTATCTCAGGAATGCATGGTTCATTCAATATTAGGAAAACATAATATAATTAATTATATCAATAGCAAAACTAACATAAATCTTATGATTATATCAATAGATGCTGAAAAAAGTTTTTGACAATATACATCAGGGATTCCTACTAAACACACTAGAGAGTATAGGGATAAATGTATTTTTCCTCAGAATAATAAGCAAAATCTATCTGAAACCATCAACAAAAAATTACATGCAACAGGGATAGCCTAGAGGCATTCACAATAAGTTCAGGGTGAAACAAGGATGCCCATTATCATGACTATCATTTAGTATTATATTAGAAATGTTAGATGCATTAATAAGAGAAGAGAAAGAAATTAATGGAATTAGAATTGAGAAGGAAGAGACAAAACTCTCACTCTTTGCAGATGACATGATGGTATATATACAGAATCCAAAAAATCATCTAAAAACTGCTAGAAATAATTAACAACTTTAGCAAAGTTGCAAGATTTAAAATAAACCCTCATAAGTCTTCAACATTACTATATATGACTAGGAAGATACATCACAAAGAACTAGAAAGAGAAATACAATTCAAATTAATCATAGACAAAACAAAATACCTCTTAAGACAGACTCAAAAACTTTTTCAAAACAATTACAAAACACTTCTCACACAAATGAAATCAGAATTAAATAACTGGGCAAACATTAAATGTTCATTGATAGGTAGAGCTAATATAGTAAAATGACAATTCTAACAAAATTCAACTACACGTTTAGTGCCCTACTAATCAAAATTCCAAAATATTACTTTAATGAGATAAAAAAATTGTAAGTGAATTTATATGGAAAAACAAAAATCAAGAATTTCTAGGAATTCAATGAAAAGAATGGCAAAAGAGGGAGGCTTAGCCTCACCAGATCTCAAATTATATTATAAACCATCAGTCATCAAAACTGTCTGGTATTGGCTAAGATATAGACTGGTGTGGGGCAGTTAGGTGGCACAGTGTATAGAGCACCGAGCCTGAATTCAGGAGTACCTGAGTTCAAATCCGGTCTCAGATACTTTACCTAGCTGTGTGGCTTTGGACAAGCCACTTAATGCCATTTGTCGTGCAAAAACCTAAAAAAATAGAAATAGAGTGGTGGACCAGTGGATTAGACTAGGTGCAATAGCAGCAAATGATTATAGCAATCTGTTGTTTTATAAACCCAATGAGTCCAGCTATTGGCCTAATAAATCTCTTTCATAAACACTGTTGAGAAAATTGGAAGTAAGTATGGAATAAACTTGGATTAGAGCAGCACCTCACACCCTATACAAAGATAAGATCAAAATGGATGCAGGATTTAGGCCTAAGTTAAAATATTATAAGAAAACTAGAAGATCCAGGAGTAGTACAGTTATCAGATCTATGGAAAGAGAAGCAGTTAATAACCAAGGAAGAGATGGAGAACATCATGATAAAGAAACTAGACAATTTTGATTACATTAAATAAAATCTTTTGCACAGATAAAACATTGTAATCAAGATCAAAAGAAATGTAGTAAATACTTTTTATAACTATTATTTCTGACAGAAGACTCATTTCTTGTTGCTCTTTTGCTCTTTTTTTTTGCAAGGCAATGGAATTAAGTAGCTTGCCCAAGACCATGCAGCTAGGTAATTATTAAGTGTCTGAGGTCAGATTTGAACTCAAGTACTCCTAAATCCAAGGCCAGTGTTCTATCTACTGCGCCACCTAGCCACTCCAAAAGACTCATTTCTAAAATATACAGAGAATGGAGTTAAATTTTCAAAAGAAAGCAAGTCATTCACCAAATGACAAATGGTCAAATGATATGCAAAGGCAATTTACAGATGAGGAAATCATGCACTCCAAAGTCACATGAAAAATTCCTCTAAATCACTACTTATCAGAGAAATGCAAATTAAAGCTTCTCTGAGGTACCATCTCACACCTATCAGACAGGCCAATATGACCAGAAAGGACAATGATCAATGTTAGAAGGGAGGTGGGACATCTGGGACACTACATCTTTGTAGTTGGAGCTACAAATTCACCCAAATTTTCTGGAGAGTAATTTAGAATTATTTCCAAGGGGCAACAAAAATGTGCATACCCATTGATCCAGCAATACCTCTACTGGGTCTTTACTTGATGATATGATGAAAAAGTGTAAAGATGTAACTTGTACAAAAATATACATAACAACCCTGTTTCTGGTAGCAAAGAATTAGAAATTAATCCAATGTCTCTCAGTTGGGGAATGGTTTAACAAACTGTGTTACATAAATGTCATGGAACACTATTCTATTAGTCAGGAGGGTTGGGAATTCAGGGAAGCCTGGAAAGATTTGCATGAGCTGATGTTGTGTGAAATGAGAACAAAAATTCTTCATACAGCCCAACATCAACATAGGGGCAATGATCACCCTTGATGGACTTGCTCATTCCATCAGTGCAACAATCAGGGACAATTTCGGGCTATCTGTGATGGAGAATACCATCTGTATCCAGAGAAAGAATTATGGAGTTTGAACAAAGACCACAGACTATCACCTTTAATTTAGAAACAAAAAACACCTTATCTTATTACTTTAATTTTCTTCAAGGATCTGATTTCTCTCTCAATATTTTCAACTTAGATCAATATATAAAGTGGAAACAATGTAAAGACTAGCAGACTGCCTTCTGTGGGGGGTGGGGTGGAGGGAAACAAGAATAGAAAAAAATGTAAAACTCAAAATAAATAACATCTTTCTTAAAAAATAGTTAGACAGAGTTCTGTTTTCACCTATTTTCCCAAAGAGTTTATATAAAATTGGAAACAATTGTTGCTCAAATGTTTGATAAAATTCAATTCTGAATCTATCTGGCCCTAGATATTTTTTCTTAGGGATTTCAATAATGGCTTGTTTAATTTCTTTTTCCGAGATAGGTTTTTTAGGTATTTAATTTCCTCTTCATTTAACTTGAGCAACTTACATTTTTCACTTACATTATCAAATTTATTGGCATAGAGCTGGGCAAAATAATTCTGAATTATTACTATCATTTGCTCCTCATTGATGTTGAGTTCACCTTTTGCATTTATGATATTAACAATTTGGTTTTCTTTTTTAAATCAAATTACCTAGGGGTTATTCAATTTTATTGATTTTTTCATAAAATCAACCGTTGGTTTTTATTTTTTTATTAGTTCAAAATTTTTCCTGCTTTCAATTTTATTAATGTTTTCTTTAATTTTTAGACTTCCTAATTTGATATTTTCTTGGGGGTTTTTAATTTTGTCTTTCTCTACTTTTTTTAGTTGCATGTTTAGTTCATTGATTTCCTCATTCTCTAATGTATTCATATAAGAATTTAAAGATATAATATATTCCCTGATAGCTGCCTTGGCTGTATTCCATCATTTTTGGTATGTCTCAACATTGTCATTATCTAGGATGAAATCATTAACTTTCTATAATTTTTGTGTGTTCCACACATTCTTTAAAATGAGAATATTTAGTTTCCAATTATTTATCTATATTTCCCTGGTCCATTATTTCATGTGATATTTATTGCATTATGATCTGAGAAGGATGTATTTACTATTTCTGTTTTTCAGCAATTGATTATTATTATTTTATGCCCTTGTACATATCAGTTTTTGTGTAAATGCCATGGACTGCTGGAAAAAAAGGTTTATTCCTTTCGATCCCCATTCAATTTTCCGCATGGATCTATCATATCTAAGTTTTCTAACAATCAATTTATCTCATTAACTTCCTTTTTGCTTATTTTATGGTTAGATTTATCTAAATCTAAGAGTGGGTGGTAGAACACCCCACCACCACCAGTAGAGTTTTGCTGTCTATGTCTTTCTGTCACTCATTGAACTTCTCTAAGATTTTGGATGTTATACCATCTTGTGCATGCATATTTAGTATTGAATTTCTTTTATTTTCTATAGTACTTTTAAGAGAATGTAGTTTCCTTCCTTATCTCTTTTAATGACATCTATTTTGGCATTTGCTTTGTTTGAGATAAGGATTGCTGTCCCTGCTTTTTCCACTTCAGCTGAAGCAAAACATATTTTGCTCCAAGCTTTTAACTTCACTCTATATGTATCTCTCTTCTTTCAATGAGTTTCTTGTAAACAGCATATTGTAGGATTCTGGTTTTTAATCCACTCTATCATTCACTTATGTTTTAAGGTAAAGTTCATCCCATTTACATTCAAAATTATACTAACTAATTCTTTATTGATAGCATACTATTTTCTGTCTGTTTGTATTCCCCCTTTTTTCACTTTACCCATAATCTCCAGTATTTTGTTTCTGAATATCACCACTTCATTTTGTCCCCTATATCCAAACCCCTCCACTTTCTTTCCTCTTTCCCTTTACCCCTTTGTCCTGCCGTTCCTTCAGTTAGTTTCCCTTTTCTTCCCCCTCCCTTTCCCCCTTTTAATACTTGAAAGGTAAGATAAGTTTCTTAACTTAACTTGGTGTATGTTAACTTTAAGTCAAATCATATGAAAGTAAGATTCTGGTGGTCCTCACCTCCTCCCTTCTTCTATTGCAACAGGTCCTTTGTACCTATTATTGTTTTTAGATTTACCCCATTCAATCTCCTCCATCCTCCTGTCTCTTTACAGGAGATAGTTTTTAAAAAGAGGTATTCCTTTTACATCATTCTACCTGAGTTGCAAATAAGTCATGAGTGTGCATTACTTCTGGCTCAGTTTATTCTCTCCAGTAGGGTACAAATTCTCTGTAGATATGAGAGTCTTTTTCTCAGGTAGGGACATAGCCAGTTTCATCTTAATGGTAACATTTTTTACCTTTTCATGTGTCTCTTTTTTCTTCTGTTTGAAGTCCAAATTTCCTATTAAGCTCTGGTCTTTTCATCAGGAAAAATCAGAAGTCTCCTATTTCATTAAATATCCATCTTTTGCCCTGCAAGAGAAGGCTCTGTTTTGCTGGATAGTGGATTCTTGGCTGCATTCCAAGACCCCTTTCTCTTCAGAATATCTCATTCCAGGACCTTCAATCCCTTAATGTTGATGTGGCCAAGTCCTGTGTAATCCTTAATGTGGCTCCTTGGTATCTACATTGTTTCTTTCTGCCTGCTTGCAGGATTTTCTCTTTTATCTGATAATACTTGAATTTGGCCACAATATTCCTTGGTGTTTCCATTTAGGGATCACTTTCCAGAGGGGGATAGATGTATTCTTTCAATAACTATTTTTCCCTCCAGTTACTTTATGACAGGGTAATTATCCATTACTAAAATCCTGTAATATTAAGTCCATGGTTTTTTCCCCTCAATATTTAGATGGGGTCCAATGATTCTTAAGTCATCTCTCCTAGTCCTATTCTCAACGTCAATGGTTTTGCTAATGAGGTATTTTACATTTTCTTCTATTTTTTCAATTTTTTTTGTTTTGTTTAACATATTCTTCTTGTCTCATGAAGTCATTAACTTCCATGGATTCCATTCCTTTTCATAAAGGAGAATTCTATTCATTTACCTTTTGCAACTCCTTTTCCAATTGGCCAGTTCTAATATTAAAGGAGTCTTCTATTTAACCAGTTGAGGTTTTGAAAGAATTATTGTCTTTTTGCATTTCTCCCATTGCATTTTCCAATGATTTGTTTTCTTCTTGCAAAGTGTTAATTTTGTCTGCCACATTTTCCACTTGATATTTAAACTTCTTCCTGATTTCTTCAAGGATGTCTTTCTGGGCTGGAGTTCAATTCTTATTCTCCTCTGAGGTTCTAGATCTCTCTGAGTTAGGGTTTTACTTTCTAGATGATATTCTAAGGATCCCTCTGTCATTTGACCTTTCTTCTTTTTCCTAAGATTTTGTGTTCACAGAGGTTTGGTGTTGAGCTCTGGAGAGGCTATTGTTCAATAGATTTAGTAACTGCAAGTGGGATGGCCAGTCATAATAACTGCAAGTGGGTAGGCCAGTAGGGGATACTGATTACTTTATCTGGAGTAATTGTGACCTGGATTTGAAGCTCTTTGCCTTAGCCTGGAGGAGTGAGTGGTGCTGATGGATACTTTCGTCCTTGAACAATATAGGCTCTTCCCTGAGGCAAGGGCAAATAATCTCCCTATTCACCTGAGGGAATTCTGCTTCCCAGGCCTGAGCATGATGCCTGTGGCGGGGGGCTGTTATTGTGTTTATTGTTCTGGGAAGAGTGTTCAGCTGAAATGCATGTATGAAGTCTAATGTCCTAAAGACCCAAGGAGCCTGGCAGATTGATGTATAGCAGCACTAGAACTTACCCTCCAGCCCTGCCAGAGCAGCCCAGATCATCAGTCCTACAGTCAAAGCATCTGTGCTCCAGTTAGCTCTTGGACTGGGGCTTCCACAGTCAATGCCTCCATGGCTTATCCTAGGTTAATCTGGTTCTCACCCTACCCTCTCTGGCTCTCTGCTTTCTCTATGAGGCTCATCCATGATCCTCAAAGACACACATTGTTCATAGATATTCTTCTCCTAGCTTCTTTTCTAGGTTTTATCAATCAATAATATTATATATACAGGAAGATCAAGAGAACTTAGCACAGTTCCTGTCTTCTCTCCACCTTGTGGGCTGGAAGTCTCCAATTAATTTTAGAACTGTTTCTCCATGGTAGTTTATTTCATATGATTTTGTTGTGTCATGATCTGAAAAGGATGGATTCAAAATGTCTGACTTTCTGCATTTAATTTTGAGCTTTCAATGCTCTAATACATAACCAATTTTTGTCTAGGTCCTATGTACCAGAGAGGAAAATATTTATATTCCATTCTATTTCCACTCAATTTTCTCCAAAGGTCTATCATGCTTAACTTTTCTGATGTTTTATTCAGCTCCTTAACTTCCTTCACTTCTGTTTTATGGATAGATTCATCTAATTCTGAGAAAGGGAGGTTGAAGTCCCCCACCAATATAGTTTTGCTGTCTATGTCTTCCTGTTACTCATTTAGCCTCTCCTCTGAGAATTTAGATGCTATACTATTTGGTGAATACATGTTTAGTATTGAAATTAATTCATTGCCTATGGTACCTCTTAGAAGATTATAGTTTCCAGCCTCATACCATTTAATGAGATTAGTATTTGCAGTTGCATTATCTGAGAATAGGATTGATACTCCTGCTCTTTTCATTTTACCTGAAGTATCATATATTATGCTCCAGCCATTTTTTACTCTGTATGTATCTCTCTGCTAAAAGTGTTTCTTTTAAACATCATATAGGATTCTGATTTCTAATTGACTCTACTTTTTACTTCCATTTTATGGGAAAGTTCATCCCATGCAGATTCAGTTTTAATTACTAATTCTTTATGCACTCTCTCATCAATTTGTACCCCGCCCTTTCACATTATTCTTCCTCCTCAGTAATTTTGAATACTGACTGCCTCAATGTATCCCCCCTTCTATCAGCCACCCTGGATTTTCTTTCCCCTTTCCTTTTTCTGGTTCTTTGCTTCCTATTTTCTATTAGTGACCCCTTCCTTTCCTTCTCCCACCACCTTGCTCCTTTTAGTACTTGAAGGGTAAGATAATTTTTTTTTTAAAGAAAGAGTTTATTTACTTTGAACTTTACAATTCTCCCCCATTCTTGCTTTGCTCCCCCCATCCCCCACAGAAGGCATTCTGTTAATGTTTACATTGGTTCCATGTTACACATTGATCTCAGTTGGATGTGAAGACAGAGAAATTATATCCTTAGGGAAGAAAAAAAATAAAGTATGAGAAAGTAAAATTACATAATAATATAATACTTTAGTTTTTTCTAATTTGATAGTAATGATCTTTGGTCTTTATTCAAAGTCCATAATTCTTTCTCTGGATACAGATGGTATTCTCCATTGCAGATAGCTCAAAATTGTTCCTGGTTGTTGCACTGAAGGGATAAGCAAGTCCATCAGGGTTGATCATCACCTCCATGTTGCTATTAGGGTGCATAATGTTTTTCTGGTTCTGCTCATATCACTCATCATCAGTTCATGCGAATCCCTCCAGGCTTCCCTGAATTCCCATCCTTCTTGGTTTCTAATAGAACAATAGTGTTCCATGACATACATATACCACAGTTTGTTAAGCCATTCCTCAATAGATGGACATTCACTTAATTTTTAATTTTATGCCACCACAAACAGGGCTTTAAAAAAAAAAATTATCTCCTATGTGTTATTACCCCAATCCTCATTGCTCATACTGAAAATTACTAAATTAATAACATACTAAATTGCTAACATGTTTAACACAAACATTTATGTAAAATATTTACCTGACTCTTTGCTGTAGAAGGGAGGGGTGTGGAAAGGGTGGGTGAAAGAAAATGCTTCAACTTAAAAATATATATGTTCATATAGGTAAATATTGAAAACTTTCATAATATGCATTAAGATAAATAAAATATCAATTAAAAACAGAATTAAGGACAATAATCAATCTGAAAGAGAGAGAGAGAGAGAGAGAGAGAGAGAGAGAGAGAGAGAGAGAGAGTAATGTCCTGGGAGTAAGGGAAAGGAGAAGTTGAATGGGGTGAGTTAGTTCACATAAATGATGCAAGAAAAATCTTTTGTGTTGGAAGGAGGCAGAATGAGGGTGACTGATACTTATTTTCATAGGAATTAGCTCAATAGAGGAAATAATACACACACTCAATAGGGTAGAGAAATCTCCTACCCTAGAAGAAATGTGGTGAAGTGTTGGGGAGGATGTATGGGAGGGACAAGGGTAGGTAATGGAAGGGTTGAAGATTGTAGGAGGGAGTAGTCAGATGTACATTTTTCAGGAGGGAAAGGGTGAAAGGAGAAATATCCAAGAATAAATTGGGGTGAGGGAGAAAAGAATGGAGGGGGAATAGTTATAAATAGCACTTGTGGGAAAATATTGAAAGGAACTTTTGTGACAAAAAAACACATTTCTGTAACATAGGCAACCAAGTCAAATTCTTTTAAAAAAATGGATACCATAGATGGTGGAGAGAAACTATTACGACCTCTTGCATTTCCCTCAGAACCCAAATTAATCAGTCTTCATAACAGAATCTAGAAGAACAGAATGTATAAAAGATAAGATTGAAACATGTTCCAGAAGGTTTGTCTTGGATGGCATCATGAGTATGCAAAGGGCATAGCAGAGAGGCCTAGAATTGTACTGGTGGGATGAAGTAGGGGATCTTATCTGAAATCCTTGACTATATGAGTGAAAGCTTTGGAGTTGGGACTTGGATGCAATGCAGGGTGGCCAGGACATACATTCAGTATGCATGGCCGGTTTAGAAGGATGACTCTGAAAGAAAACCTATGCCATTCTGAGGCAAAAGTAGGGCCTGGTGTTCTGTCATGATTTCATAAGGTGATCCTACCCAGTGTGACTGATTTGCCCAGTACACATGGCACCCTGTGCAAATGGCTCTTTTCCTGATCATATTTTCAGATAGTCCAATAAAATTCAATTGCTTCATTTCATTCATTCATACATTCATTTACTTTATATATTTATTCATCCATTTATTAATTTGTTTACTTGTTTATTTATTTATTTTTATTTGTTTATTCATTAATTTATTCATTCATTAATAATCTCTTGATTTATCTATACATTTGGGTTTTTTTATCCATATGCACATGTCTATTTTTAAGTCACAAAATTTTCTTCCAACCTCCCTTCCCAACCCCCTCTCTCTTCAGCAGAAGTCAGGTTAGCATTGTACATACATATTTTTGATAAACATGTTTATAGATTAGTCATTTTCAGTTTGAGGAATTATAATTAATAGAAAAAGATATATAAGAAATAATTTTTTTAAAGTGTTCATCAGATTCTGAAGGATTGTTGTTTTTTGTTTGGTTTGGTTTGGTTTGGTTTGGTTTGGTTTGGTTTGGTTTGGTTTTATTGTACTTCCTCCAGATGGAGATAACATTGACTATAGCCACTCTAATATGGTTGTCCTAGTTCTCTGAATGCTGAAGGGAGCTGCTTCCATTAAGGTCAATCATCTCACAATGTTTTGTTAATATGTACATTATTCTTTTAGTTCTGCCCCCTTCACTCAACATCAGATTCTCTAAATCATTCCATGCTTCTCTAGAGTCTGGCCATTTATGGTTTCTTTTAGAACAATAATATTCCATAGTCTTTAGAACAATATTATTCCATAAACAGTTGTTTGTCCAATAAGATATTTCATTTTCTTCTAGTATTTCATTCATTTAGTTTTGTTTTCTTAATTCTTGATTTTTCACAAAGTCATAATTTTCATGCTATATTTGAATGAATTATTTTCTTAAGAGATTTTTTTAATCTCCTTTTCCATCTAGACAATTTTGCTTTTTAATATATTCTCTTCTTTGATCTTTTGGACTGTTTTATCCATTTGTCCTGAACTGGTTTATAAGATGTTATTTTCTTCATTGTTTTTTGTTTGTCTTTCATCAAGCTCTTGGCTTGGTTTTCATGATTTTCCTGCATTGCTCTCATTTCCCTTGCCAATTTTTCCTCTACTTCCCTTACCTGCTTTTCAAGATATTTTTGAATTCTTCCATAGTCTGATATCAATCTACATTTTTCTTCAAGGCTTTGGATACAGAACTCTTAGCTTTGTCATATTCTGATTGTGTATTTTGATCTTCCATAGAATCAAACTAATTTTCTATGACCAATTATCTTTCTTCTGTTGTTTGCTCATTTCCCCAGTCTATTACCTGATTTTATCTCTGTTTTATTTTGAGGTTTTGCTTCAAGGTGGAGGGCACACTTTCCCAAGCTTTTGAAGTTGTTTTTTTATCACTATTTCTCTTTTTAGGACACCCACACAGGGACATCAATTGCTTCTAGGTCATTTGAGAAGCTCTCACTGTTCTCTTAGCCTGTGCTCTGGTCTGTAGATTACCACAAGCACTTTCCTCTGCCTTCAGCTATGAGGAGGGCCCCTGCTCTTCTATGGCAGTATGGGGTCTCAGACTTCTTCCTGGATATGACTATGGGCATAGCAACAAAGTTCTGCCCCAAGAAAAGTGGAGAGACTGTTGAAGCCTTCTTAGATTCCCTTATCTTTCATGGACTGAGCATCTGGAAGCAGCTACAGGGTGACTCCATGGATCTGCTTCTGGTTCCTGAGGAGGGGCTGCCCTGAGACCTGCTTGGTCCTCCTGCTTACTCTGGTAGAGTTTTCCTACTGATATTTCAAGTAGTCCTTGGCATCTCAGGACTTAGAGGTCTGGAAATAGCCCCTCTTTCCTGCATTAAAGTGCTAAGCTAAGGACCCAGGTACACCCATAGCCTCTTCATGGAAGGCTGGAGCTTCTTAGCTCTAATGGGGCATGGCCTGGGCTATACTTTGGCTCTTTCTAACCCCAATGGAACAGACTCTTCCCTTGGATCTTTCAAATAGACCAGAAGATTGTTTCACTCAGTCTTTTGTGAGATATGCCAATCTAGTATTTGTTTAGAGTCATAATTTTTAAGGCATTTTGTGTGGACTGAGAGAGATTTTCTGGGAATTCCTGCATCAACTCTTCTATCTTGGCTACACCCAGTTCTAATTTTCAATGCATAGAATCTAGCTAAACCTAAATTCTTGACCCAGTTTTCTAATTTTGGTCAAGAAATATGGTCAAGTATTTAGAAATTACCTCAGTCAGGAGAACATGACTTAACATCTTGCCTGTTAAGAATGCTAACATGCTTAAAGATTGACTGATTACTAAACCACACTCAATATACCCAGGTTACTCTTTAGGATTTTAAGATAAAGAGTAAAAAGTAATAAAAAAGCAATAGCCAAGATAGTTTTCTTCCTGAGAAATCTCACATTCAGAGAAATTATAGATCTGTCAAAAACAAACATAAACAAAAACATTCTACTAATTTTTTATCTGTAAAAGAAGTAGTATTAAACCTAGTCCTCTCAACTTATTCTCCATAAATTTCAAATAAATTGAAAAGAATGAAAAGGTAGTTTAAGCAATAATTCATGACTTTTCCTTATGTTGTATATCTTTGCTCTATAATTTCACTTAGATTTAACCTGTTTGCTGCCAAAAAAAATAATCTACACCTCCAACTGCAACTGACTTTTACCTTAAAGATAAAACATTAGCAAAATCCACAAGAATTCAATGAATGAATTAAATCACTTTTCTGTTTTTTGAAGAAAATCGTTATGAGGACTGTTCAAACAATTCAACTGGAAAGTCCTAATAGCAAAATTTATAACAGAAGTTTTTTGAAGATAGAAGAACCTGTGTTCATCTGGTAATATGATCATCAGTTATAATTTGAACATGAACACCAATCATTTGTTTTTTTTTCTTAAAGCTGTGAGAACAAGTTCAAGAATAAAAGCATTTTAATTTCATTCCTGCAATAATTTGTAGAAGTCATATTTCTTTTAAATAATTCTAATCCAATAAAGAAAAAATTTCTTTGAAATTAACTATATTTATTATTTTTGTCTCAGTTATTGTTTTGCTAAGTTCTAAAATAGAGCCTTTTATATGTTGATATAGATGAAAAGATACAAATATTTATGCAGATGTATTCTTTCACATAGGTCACTTTCTCATATGCATTTACTATATGTGTATTTTAAATATGAACAGCATTTGCTTTTATTGCTTGACAAGTTTTTTTGGGTAATCCTTTTTGAAAAGTGTATAAGAACTTTTCATTCATGAAAATGAAATTACATAAATGAAATCTATAAACATTAAATAAATACTCTATAACTGAATGTATATTTATACTGAAAGACCAGCATGAATATGTAATGAAAATATATCACATGAAAATAGGTTAACGTGTGTTACATGATAGATACCTGAGCTTATAAACAGAAAAATTTAATTCAAGGCTATAGCAGATAGACTTTGGTAAAACAAAATGTCATTGCTATTGCTATGAGCAATATCTAAGTCTCTCCAGCATTATTAATAGACAAATCTTATTATGTAATTAAATTTATTAATCACTTTGCCCCACATATAACTTTCTGTTTAAATGTTTTCTTCCCTAAAGCCAGCATATACATTAATCCTGTGAGAAATAATTATACAAATTGTAACAGCATCTAGAGATGGAGAGGATAGAAATAGATTGATATATAATAGATTTATATAAATTAAATAAGGTGACAAAAAGAAATATCTAGATAAACTATGGAAATCTTATATATATATATATATATATATATATAGAGAGAGAGAGAGAGAGAGATAAAAAGCACCTAGATAAAATCTAGATAAATCAGGAAATAAAATAAGGTAACTGAGATGAGATATTGAAATCTAGGGAATATATTAGATCAATATAACTATGTGCATATGCATATCTATATCTATATCTATATCTGTATCTGTATCTGTATCTATATCTGTATCTATATCTCTATTTCTATCTCTATCTCTATCTCTATCTATCTATATATCTCTGTATCTGTATCTGTATCTCTATCTATCATATATATATATATATATATATATATATGAACAATCAAGTTTAATGACACTAGCCAGATAAATAGAAAGTACTTCTATCAAGTTAGAAATATATTCCTATCCCTAGCAATCTATTTATCTCTCTAGGATATCAAAGTAAAATTCAGAGCTTGAAGTCTAGGAAATGTTTTTAAATTGTAGTATAGATACTCATGTTAAAATAGCTGGTAATTTCTTTATTTTTGTTGTTTTTGGTTTTTTAATCTTTCATTCCAAATTTGTGATTTTTTTTGTGAGAAGAGGATACACTCTACCAACTCAGATTGACAATTCATATGCAATTTAGAAACTCTTAGGGAATTGATTGATCATTGGGAGTCTAAGCAACTTGCCCATTTTGGTCTCATACCTAGAAATGTGTCAGAGGAAAAATTGGAACCCAGGGATTTTTTGACTGAAAGGTTGACATTTTATGTCTAGTGATTTCCATCATGGAGCATAATACCAAATGAATAGAAAGGCTATATAATTCATTTGGAATATACATGTGATGAATTAAGAAATCATGTATGAGTCTGAGTAATGACAAAGCTGAAAAATAAGAAAAAAATATTTTCTTAAAAGCCAAAACATTGAGGCAGCTATGTGGTGCAGTAGATAGATCACTGGCCCTGGAGTCAGGAGTACCTGAGTTCAGATCCAGCCTCAGACACTTAGTAATTACCTAGCAAGCCACTTAGCCCCATTTGCCTTGCAAAAAAACCTAAACAAAATCAAAACATTACTTAGTCATGAGTAAAATTTTAAGCTAAATAAAATATCTGTTGCTTGATGAGTGCAGATTGATGTAAGCCTAGCTAAACATTACAATAAATGTTTCCTTTGCATTACTTTTTATAATTAAGAAACTCAAGAAAACTTTAGCAGGCTTAAGACAATAACTAGAGAATACTCAGAGAATATTTTAACTTAAATTTTTTAACCTAACACTATTAACCAATTGAGATTTGGAAATGTGGAAAACAGAAAATAACTGTGATATGTGAATGTATGCACATGTGCACAAACATGAACTTATATGTGTGTATATGTATACACATGCACACACACAAACACACACACGTATATATATATGTATATATATATATATATATATATATATATATATATATATATACATATATAGTTGAAACGTAGGCTTGAAATTCTTATATACAAAGTATGAAATGGAAGACCTAGAATCTCAGCATATGTAATATATTGACATTAATATGATTTTTGGAAATTTTCATTTCAAAATAGATCAGAATTGAGGATAGTGAAAAATAGAGCTATGATTACATAAAATAATTTAAATAATCAAAAACTAGAGTATTTATGTTTTTTGTTTTTGTTCTTAATTTATTTAAATGAACATTACTTCTAAAATCTTATTAAAAATAAAACTCCCCTCAATCCTCAAAGATAAAGAAACTTCAAGAAAAATAGAATGAGTGATCTGTATTCAGATATCGTCAGCTCTGGAATGGGTTTCATTACTTATCATACGTCTATCACAGAATTTGTTTTAATAATTTGTTTTCCCACATTGGCTATTGTTAACTGTATTTTCCTCCATTCTATTCCTCCCCACTCCCATTAATTCTATTATATTACTCCTTTCACACTTTTCCTCAAAAATGTGTTATATATGGGGTGGCTAGGTGGTGTAGTGGATAGATCACCAGCCCTGGAATCAGGAGTACCTGAGTTCAAATCCAGCCTCAGACACATAATCATTACCTAGCTGTGTGGACTTGCACAAGCCACTGAACCCCATTGTCTTGCAAAAACTAAAAAAAAATGTATTCTATCTGAATATTAAATCCCACAGTCTTTTGGGTTTTTTAATTAATTAATTAAAAATTTTTTTTTCATCCATATGTACATGTAAGCTACAAAATTTCCTTCCATCCTCCTTTCACTCCCCTATCCCCTCAGTGCAAAATGGTGAGGTTAGCATTGTACATACATATTTTTGATAAACATGTTTACAGATTAGTCATTTTTAGTATGAGGAATTAGGATTAAGGAAAAGAGATGCACAATAGATAATTTTATAACGGTATTCATCATATTATGAAGGTTTTTTGGTTTGTTTGGTTTTCTATGGATTGGGGTAATATCATCTATAGATGGTCTAAAACAGTTGTCCTGACTCTCTGAACTGCTGAGAATAACTGCTTCCTTCAAGGTTGATCATTTCACAATATTGTTGTTAATGTGTACATTGTTCTCTAGATTCTGATCCCTTCCCTCAGCATCAGATCCTGTAAGTCATTCCATGCATTTCTAAAGTCTGAACATTTATAATTTCTAATAGAACAATAGTATTCCATAGGATTCATGTAACCATAATTTGTTTAACCATTCCCTAATTGATGGGCATCCCTTCAATTTCCAATTCTTTCCCAATACAAAAAAAAAAAACTGTTCTGAAGATTCTGGAACATATGGAACTTTCCCCATTTTTATAATTTCTTCTGGATATAGGTCTAGAATTGGAATTGCTAGGACAAAAGGAATGAATATATTTATTGCTTTTGGCATCGTTCCATATTGCTCTCCAGAATGGTTGGTTCAGTTCACAACTCCATCAGAAATGCATCAATGTCCCAGTTTTCTACTTTCCTTCTAATTTTGGCAGCATTGATTTTATTAGTACAAAAACTTTTTAATTTAGTATAGTTAAAATCATTCATTTTGCAGTTCATAATGTACTCTAATGTTAATTTGGTCATAAATTTATCCCCTTTTCCATAGATCTTGTAGGTAGAGTATTTCTCTATGGTTATCAACCTTTATGTCTAAATCCTGTACCAATTTTGACCTTATCATATTATAATGTGTGAGATATAGGTTACCAATAATTTTTGTCCAATAATGAGTTCTTATCCAAGAAACTGTTGTGATTGGGTTTATCAAACAGTAGATTGCTGTAGTCATTTAATAAAGTTTTTTTTTGTACCTATCCTAATGCACTGATCTATTATTCTATTTCTTAAAAAGCAAAGTTTTAATGACTGCCATTTTATAGTATAATTTTAGATGTGGTAGAGCTAGGCTACCTTCCTTTATATTTTTTCATCAGTTCCTTTGCTATTCTTGACCTTTTATTGCTCCAGATGAATTTTGTTACTATTTTTTCCAGCTCAATAAAAAAAGTTATTTGGGAGTTTCATTGGCATGGCACTGAATAAGTAATTTAATCTAAGTAGAATTGTCATTTGTATTACATTAGTTTTACCTAACCATGAGAAATTGAAATTATTCCAATTATTTAGATGTGAATTTGATTGGGTGAGAAGTGTTTTAAATTTTTTCCATGCAGTTTCTGGTTTTATATAGGTAGGTAGTTTCTCAAGTATTTAATGCTGTCTATGGTTACTTTAATCTCTTTGTTCTTGGACTTTGTTGTTGATACATAGAAATGATGATGATTTGTGTGGGTTTATTTTATATCATGCTACTTTGTTTTGAATTTGTTAATTATTTCAATGAGTTTTTTTAGATGAATTATTCGGGTTCTCTAAGTATATCATCATATCATCTGCGAAGAGTGAAAGATTTGCTTCCTCATTGCCAATTCTGATTCCTTCGATTTATTTTTCTTCTCTCATTGTCAAAGTTAGCATTTTTAATATGGCAGTAATGGGTATTCTTGATTCACTCTTGGTTTTATTAGAAATGCTCTGAGTTTATTCCCCTTTTATATAATTTTTGTTCATGGTTTTAGATAGATACTTTGTATTATTTTGTTGAAATTACATTCATCCCTAAACCTGAATGTATTTTATCAATGGCTTTTACAGCATCTATTGAAATAATCATAGGATTTCTGTTGGTTTTTCTATTGATATTTTTGATTATATTGAGTTTTTCCTAATATTGAACCATCCCTACATACCTAGTATAAATCCTAACTGATCATGATGTATAATCCTAGTAATAATTTGCTGGTTTCATTTCTAAAATTTTATTTAAGATTTTTGTATCAATTTTCATTAGGGAGATTGTTCTATTATTTTCTTTGTTTTGTGTATTCCTGGTTTAGGTATCATCATCATCATGTTGGTGTCATAAAATATTTTGGCAGAACTCCTTTTCCTTTTTTAAAAATAGTTTCTGTAAAATAGTAAATAATAATTCCTTCAATGTTTGGCAGAATTTATTTGTAAATCCATCTGGATCTGGAGACATTTGCTTAGGGAGATTTTTGATGGTTTCTTCAATTTTTTTCTGAAATGGATTTACTTAACAAATTTATTTCCTCTTCTGTTAATCTTGGCAATTTACATTTTTGTAAATATGCATCCATTTCACTAAGGCTATCCAATTTATTGGCATACAGTTCAGCAACGTAGCTCTGAATTAACTCTTTAATTTCCTCCTCATTGGGGGTTAGTTCACCTTTTCATTTTTGATACTAGTAATTTTCAAATCAGATTACCCAAAGGTTTGTCAGTTTTATTGGCTTTTTCAGAAAACCAACTCTTAGTTTTATTTATGAGATCAATATTTTTCTTGCTTTCAATCTTATTAATCTCACCCTTGATTTTCAGAATTTCTAATGTGGTATTTAATTGAGGATTTTTGATTTGTTCTTTTTTTCCAACTTTTTAGTTGCATACACAATGCATTAATCTCCTCTTCCTCTATTTTATTTATCTAAGCATTTAGAGATGATTCAAAATTGCCTTGGTTGCATCCCATAAATTTTGTTATGATGTCTCATTAGCATCATTTTCTAGCATATAATTATTTATTATTTCTATTATTTGCTCTTTGATCCACCTGTTATTTGAAATTTAAATTATTTACTTTTTTAATTTTTGAAAAGTTTTACTTATTTTGAGTTTCACAATTTCCCCCCCAATGTTACTTCCCTCCCCAACCACCCACAGAATGCAGTTTGTTAGTCTTTACATCATTCCCATAGTATGCATCAATCTAAGTTGAATGTGATGAGAGAGAAATCATATCCTTAAGGAAGAAACATAGTAAGAGATAGAGCTGAACTTGTGGAGTTTGAACAAAGACCAAAGACCTTTAATTTAGGCTACTTATTTTCCAATCAGTTTTTGGCTTATCTTTTCTTGACCCTTTTTAGATATAATTTTTATTGCATCATGGTCTAAGTGGGTATTCATTATTTCTGCCTTTCTACCTTTGACTATCAGGTTTTTGTGCCTTAATTTTGGTATGGGTGTCATGTACTGCCAAGAAAATGGTACATTCTTTTATTCTCATTAAGCATTCTCTAGAGGTATATCTAGGTTTCTAAGATTTTATTCATCTTCTTAACTTCCTTCTTGTTTATATTGTGGCTAGATTTATCTAATTTTGAGAAAGGGATATTAAGGTCTCCCATTATTAAAGTTCTGCAGTGTTGGTTTCCTTATAATTCATTCAGGGTTTTCTCTAGGAATTTGCTTGCTATACCATTGGTGTAAATATGTTTAATAAGGCTATAGTTTTAATACCAATGGTGATTTTTAAAAAGATTTAGTTCCCTTCCTTACCCCTTTTAATGAGATCAGTTTTTGCTTTTACTTTGTCTGAGATCAATATCATCACTCAGGCTTTTTTCTTCAGCTGTGGCATATGTCTTATTCCAACCTGTTACCTTTATCCTGTGTATATCTGCCTCGAATGAATTTCTTATAAACAATATATTGTAGGATTGTGGCATTTAATCCATTCTGATATCTTCTGCTGTTTTATGGGACAGTTCAACCCATTCACATTTATAGTTATGATAACTAATTCTATAATTCCCTCCATGCTATCTTTCCCTTTTAAATTTCTCTCTTTCCTTTCTGCTTGTTGCTCCTCTCCAAAATTTTACTACCTTTCCCCTTTGATTTTTTTTTTAAATTTAACTTTCGGTTTATTTTCTATTTTCCTTCCTGTTCCCTTTATGAATCCCTTCTTTCCTTATCTTTCCCTTCCCCTATTCCCCCCTTCCCTATAGATCTAGATAGATTTTAAACCCAAGGGGAAAAGTGTCTTAATCCCCATCTAGATCAAATCCATTGCATAGAATTTACTCAGCTTTCACATCTGCTTTCATTCACTCAAAAATTATACATCTTTGTGCCTCTTCCCCTGGTATTATTTATCACTCTAGTACTATTAATCAAGTATCCTAAATCACAGTTTAATTATTTGATTGCTTGGGGTGGCTAGGTGGCATAGTGGATAAAGCACCAGCCCTGGAGTCAGGAGTACCTGGGTTCAAATCTGGTCTCAGACACTTAATAATTACCTAGCTGTGTGGCCTTGGGCAAGCCACTTAACCCTGCTTGCCTTACAAAAAAACTAAAAAAAGAAAAGAAAAAGAAAAAGAAATTATTTGATTGCTTGATAAGGTCATATTATTATCAAGTTAGCATCACAAATTGATTTGCTGATTATTTAATAAGAGCATTGTCTCAACTTACATCAAATTATAATAATAATCATTTTTTACCTTACTCCCTTGTCATGTACCTACAAGTACACACAACACTCCTTATCAGCCAAAGTATTATTGAAAGTTATATAATTTCTTGAATTATTTGTGCCCCTCCATTATATCTATATTCTATCACACTTTACACCCCTCCCTAACCCAGAGTATTTAAGCTATTGTTAAGAGAAGTAAGGATTAAGTCAATCCCCCATCTAATTAATTATAAGAATCTTAAGTATCTCTAAGTACTAGGAGGTTCTGAAAGTCTCACCTGATAATTTTACAACCAATTGTAAATTAGGGGAGAGATAGACTCAAGATCTACCATTTTATGATGCAGTCATTAGACAATGTGCTAAACTTTTGTAAGCAGAGTAGAACTAAAATGGGTGAATATATGGTTAGATACTAAATTTTAAAGTACATAACCTACTTGTCATCAGTGCTTTTGTCTCACATATATTGATGTCATCTTGAAGGTCTTCATTGGAGAGACAAGATCCAATTATACTCATATGCTTTAAGGCCAAACTTTTCAATTATATTTGATCCTTTAACTATCCCAAGAGAAGTAAAATTCTAAAGAATTAGAATTGTTATATCTTCCCTTTTAGGGTTGTAGGCAATTTCATAGTCTTGGCCAACTTTTTTTTTGTTCAGTTTTGTTTTTATCCTTCCCCTTTTCATTGACTTTTGTATGCAAGTCTTGAATTGTATATTTGGCAGTGGAAAACTCTGTTCTGCTCTGTTCTTTGTGTCAGGAAATTCTAGAACTCCTCTTCTTTGTTGAACATCCATTTTTCCCCAACGGTATATGCTGAATTTTTCAGGGTAGTATATTTTGGCTTGTAATCCCAGTTCATCTTTTCTCTGATATATGGTTTTCCTGGTCTTCCTATCCTTCAGTATTGAGGCTGATGGATTCTGTGTGAGTCTGATTGTATTTTACTGTATTTGAATTGTTTTCGTTTTTGCTGCTTGAAATATTTTCTCCTTAAATTCAGAGTTATGGAATTTGCCTATAACAGTCATTGTAGTTTTTGTTCTGTGGTCTCTATCTGGAGGGGTTCTGTGTATTCTTTCAATGGCTATATTGTCTCCTCCTCCACCTCCTCCTCCTCCTCCTCCTCCTCCTCCTCCTCCTCCTCCTCCTCCTCCTCCTCCTCCTCCTCCTCCTCCTCCTCCTCCTTCTTCTTCTTCTTCTTCTTCTTCTTCTTCTTCTTCTTCTTCTTCTTCTTCTTCTTCTTCTTCTTCTTCTTCTTCTTCTAGAAAATGTGGACAGTTTTCCCTAATAATGATTGCCAGTATCTTTTTTGATCTAAGATTTCTAGTACTTCCATGATTTGTAGATTGTCTTTTCTGCATCTATTTCTCAGGTCATTTGTTTTCCTTAAAAGGTATTTGACATTTTCTTCAACTTTTTCAGTCTTTCTATTTTGATGCAATCTTGTATTCATATGGATTTGTTGATTTCTATGTAGTTAATTGTAGTTTTTAAGGATTTGTTTTCTTCAATTACCTTTTTTGTTTCTATTTTAAAATGCTAAATTCTCTGGTCAATTTTTCATAATTTTCCTCCATGAAGCTTTTCCCCCCATCTTTTTCTTCTTAATTTCTTTGGTTTTTCAATTCCTTTGTAAAACTCTTTGATGAACTTTTATATTTAACTCCAATGTAGAGACTGCTTTGATATTTCCCCTGTGAGTGCTTTTTCACTAGTTTCTTGTTCAGACATGGCATTTTTATTCTGTCTGTTAAAGTAGTTTTCTATAGTTTGTACTCTTTTTGCTTATCTTTGTTGTTGTTTACACTCAGCTCCTGGGATATAGGGAGTAGATCCAAGCTTTTCTTTTGCTGGGGCTGAGGTCCTACCCCTTGGTTGTCATTGGCCAAGATGTTGACAAAGCAGTCCAGGCCTTGCCTTTGCAAAAGTTTGATTCCTCCTTTAAGCCCAGATTCTGACTTATCAGTGCCTTGGTGCTGAGCCAATGCCTTCTTTTGCCTCAGTATTCCCAGGGTTTTGACATTGTTTGGGGTTGGGATCCTCTCTGCTAGCTTGCTATCTAGCTGCTGGGACCTCTGCTATTATCAAACTGTTGGGACGTGGATTACTCTGTGGTTAAAAGTCTCCTACTTGCTTTCCTGCTCTCCCACCTCCTATTCTTTACTTTCCCTTTTCTGCCTAAGTCATAGACCTTAGCTGAAGATACTCCATGTTGCCCACTATTGAAAATTTCTTTGGATCTTCTCTTTTTCTTGATGGAATCTGTAGCTTGAATATCAGAATAGACCCTTCATTTATCTTTGGTAGGGAAAAGCACTGGAAGTATCTTATCTTCACATCACCATCTTGTTTCTGACCCTGAAGTCCCTCTCTCCCATGCCTTTTCTCTCCTTTTTCCTCTAGGGTAAGGCAGATTTCTATACACTATTGAGTTTGTATTCTATTTCCTCTCTGATTCATTTCTGAGGAGAAGGAAGGCTTAATCTTTCCCCCTCATGTTCTACCATTCCATTCTATTGCATAAAATTTTTCTTGAATCTTTCACATGATATATTTTAGCCCATTCTTCCTATCCTTTCCCTTTCTCCCAGTTCATTCATTTGTTGCTCATTGATTCCAACTTATAATATATTATAACTTTATTTTCATCTCCCTCTTGTGTCTTGTCTATATATGTTCCTGTTATCTGCTCTAATAAATGAAAAGGTTGTTATGAGTTATCAGTATCTTCATTCAATGCAGGAGAATACACAGTTCAACATCATTAAATCCCTCCTCAATTACCTTACTCTCCACCCTCTTAATAGTTCAGTTGAGTCCTGTAATGGAAGAACAAACTTTCTTTACAGCTTTGGTCATTTCAACAGGAAAGTGGGAAAGTTCCCTATGTCATTGAATGTCCATTTTTTTCTCCTGAAATAGGATGGTTAGTTTTGTTGAATGAGTTATTCCCATTTGTAATCAAATCTCTTTTTCCTTCCAGAATATAATAGTCCATGTCCTACAAACCCGTAATGTAGATGTTGCTAAATCCTGTATAATCTTGACTGTAGTGTCTGATATTTGAATTGTTTTCTAAGGTTGTTTATTATATTTTCTCTTTGAGTTGGGAATTCTGGAATTTGACTATAATATTCCTGGGAGGTTTTATTTTGGGATCCCTTTCAGGAGGTGATCAGTGGATTCAATCAATTTCTATTTTGCACTCTGCTTCTACTATATCAGGGCATTTTTCCTGACAAATTTCTGTAAAAAAAAATGAATTCAAGGCTCTTTTCCTGGTCATGACTTTGAAGCAGTTCAATGATTTTTCAATGAGCTCTCCTGGATATCTTTTCCAGGTCAGTTGTTTTTCCAATGAGATATATCGCATTTTCTTCTAGTTTTCATTCTTTTGCTTTTATTTTATCTTTTCTTGATATCCCTCCAAAGTCATAAGTTTCCTTTAGTTCCATTCTAAATTTGAATAAATTATTTTCTTCAGACACCTTTTTTATCTCTTTTTTCTATCTGACTAATTCTACTTTTAAGGAAATCTTCTCCACATTGTGTTTTTGGACTACTTTTTTTTTCCATTTGACCTAAACTTGTTTAATAGATGCTATTTTCAATAGCATATTATTGTATCTCCTTCACAAAGCTGTTGACTTTGTTTACATGATTTTCCTGCATTGTTCTCATTTATATTTCCAATTTTTCTTCATCTTCCTTAATTTTATTACAGACTTTTTTTTGAGCTCTTCTATTGCCTGAGACCAATTCCTAATTTTCTTGGATGCTTTGAATACTTTGACTTTGTCACCTTCTGAGTGTAGATTTTGATCTTCTAGGGACCAAAATAAATTTCTCTGAAAAATATTTTTTCTTCTGTTGTTTGATCATTTCCCCAGTCTATGACCTGATTTTAATACACTTCCAATGCTTTGCGTTGGGGGTAGTTTGGGACATCCCCACCTTGCAGGGATATGAACTCTTCAAGGTTTTGTGAGAGTCTCTGACTGCTTTCCTAAATGTTAAGTTGGCTAAAGAAATCTGAAATTTTCCTAATCTTCCAAGAAATGTGAAATACATATAGCCAAAATCTCTACTGCTAGAGTATAGCATGGGATTGTTGAATGATATACTAAATTATACATTAAAAGCATAAAATTCCCTTTCTCTCAAATAAGTTATATTTTCTTATAGAGCAGGAGACCAAGAAGGAACTGCAAAAAAGAGTATACTACTTCACCTGAGCTTACCTGCTCTGGTATGTGTAAGCTCACAAGTACTCACCTCTTCCCTGGAACTGTCAGAGGGTCTCTGCTCCACTATGGAAATATGGGAACATAGCCAAGCAGAGAGTCCTTTACAATCTCTCTGATCACCTTATTGTCTGTGAGTTGAGCACTCTACAAGCAGCTACTACATGGTTCAATAGATTCCTGGGGAGCAACAGAGCTGAGCCCTCCACTGAGGCCTGGGGTGACCTGGATTCTGATCTCAGTCTGTGGCAGCAAAGATTTCCCACTGACCTTCCAAGCTGTCCTCAGTGATTGCTGGATTAAAAGTTCTGGAAACTGTTCCTCTTGCCACAAACCCACATGCCCCTAGGGACCCATGTGCCTGTGGGTTATTTCTGGAAGATGGGAAATGGCTTGGTCCAGCCACATGATTGTGGTGAGGGCTGTGTTGTGGCCTCTTCCAGGCCTGGTAGAACAGTTAGATATGTGATAAGATTTACTTTGGGAAAACATAATTTCATAGATTTAGATTTGGAGCATACCAGAGATTCCATATAGTCCAAACATCTGATTTTTACAGTTGAGCAGACATAGGTAGAATCCTATCTAAGCAACAAAAACCTCTCTAAATATTAACTATACATTTTTTTGAATTTTTTATATAAAAATGTCTGTTCATATGCTTTGGATAAATAATTATAGTCCTAGACTTTCCAAGGTTCCTTATATATTGGAGAATTTTATCTTTATCTAAGAAACTATCTTTAATCCTCTATTAAGTTTTCTGCTTTCTTTCTGATCTTATCTACATTTTTACAAGAACTTTTAATTGAAATTATTTTTAAATTTATTTATTTACTTTAATCGATTTGTATATGCATATTTCCCAATCCTCCCAAAAACTCTCCAACACTGATCATTTTTCCCTTTTTCTCATCTTGACCAACCTGATAAGTGTGAGATTGTTGTTTAAACTGCTATTTCTCTACACAATAATGATTTGGAGCATTTTTATATGATCATATATATCTTTAATATCTTCATTTGAAAACTGTTTGTTCATATCATTTTTTACATTTATCAATTGGGGCTAAATTGTGAAATTATAAATTTGATGCACTTTTCTGTATATTTTGGAAATGAGACCTTTATCAGCAGTGCTTGTGAAGATGGTTTCCCAGCTTTCTACATTTCTTTTAATTTTGACAGTATCAATTATATCAGTGCAAAAATTTTTAATACAGTATAACGTCAAAATCATTCATTTTGCATTTTGTCATGTGCACTAATTTTTGTTTGGGCATAAATTTATCCCTTTTCCATAGATCAGATAGATAGAGTATTTTTTGTTTTATTAATTTATCTATGGCATCACTCCCTATGTCTAGATCCTGTACTCATTTTTTACCTTATTTTGGTAAAGGGTGTGAGATGTGAATCTATGCCTAGTTTTTTCCATGCTATTTTCCAGTTTTCCATGTAAGTTTTGTCAAACAGTGAGTTCTTATGCCAGAGGCTGATGTCTTTGAGTTTTTTAAAATACTAGATAGCTGTAGTCATTTACTAAATTTTCTTATGAGTCTATCCTAATCCATTGATCGATTGCTTTTTTTCTAAACTAGTCCAAGGAAGTTTTGATGACTGCTGCTTTATATTGTAGTATAAGATCTGATAGAGCAAGGCTATCCTCCTTTACCTTTTTTTTCATCTGTTCCCTTACTATTCTTGCTCTTGCTCCAGATGAAATTTGTTATTATTTTTTCTAGCTTGTGAAAGTAGTTATTTGGTAGTTTGATTGGTCTGGCACTGAATATTGAATTTGATTTTGGTAGAATTGCCCTTTTTATTATATTAGCCTGACCTAACCACGAGCAGTTGACATTTTTCCAATTATTTAGATCTGACTTTATTTGGGTGAGGAAAGCTTTATCATTCTGTTTATACAGTTTCTGGGTTTGTCTTAGGAGATATTCTCAAGTATTTAATGTTGCCTAAAGTTATTCTAAAGAGAATTTCTCTTTTTATCTCTTTTTCTTGTGCTTTGTTGTTCACCTATAGAAATGCTGATGATTTATGTTTAATCAAATTTGAACCAAATTATTCAATATGCATATCACTCTGATTTAGAGCTTATTTCTTCCAAAATTGTTAATATATCCATACTGATAAATAATCTATTTTATGTTCTTCAAATTTTCATGTATTCTTTCCTTCATATTTTAGCTCTGTATTCATTTTCAGCTTATCTTGTCAAATGGCATAAAATATTACTATCATACAGAATTCAATTATGTTCAATAATTTTAACCAAAGAAATACTTAACTAAAACTTTAAGCATTTACGTTTATCAAATGCAAGGTTACTATATTTGTTTGCTGCAATAAATTATATTTCTACTTTGTTCCATTGGAATACTTTTCTTCTTAAGCAATACTAATATAGTTTAGGACTTAGTATTGCTCTACCTCTTTCCTTAACATTTTTCCATTAATTCATTTGCTAATCTTTCTCTTCTGTTCTTCCAAATAAATTTTGTTAGTTTTTCCTAATTCATTAAAATAACTTTTGGCAATTTACTTGGAGTGACATTGAATAGATAAATTAGGTAAAACTATCATCTTTAATTATATCAGATGGATTTACTAATGACCAGGGGAAAATTGAATAATAGCATTGTGAAAGATTTTACACATATAAAGATACAAACATACACACATATTTCCCAATAGTAGCCACCTATAGCATGGAGAAGGGGGCATGGGGACGAAGAAGAAAAAAGGAAAAAAATTATTGGTAACTTTATATTTTTATGTAGTGGTAAATTGTAAAAAATATAGTTGAACTTTCATTTGCAATTTTTATTGCACTATGTTGTGGAAATACTTATATGATGAATAATTTTAAAATAAAATAAATTTTAAAATTGCCAGATGTAATCATAACACATTTGCTAAAAATAGCATGCAAGAAGTATATTTGCAAAAGTATAGTGTTGATCCCATAGCTATCTTATAAATTAAAAGAAAAGTAATACAGAAGAGATGAGAATGGTCTGTGCAAAATATGAAAAAAAGGTCACAAAGTTTTCCATATTGTTTTAGTGTAGAGGGGAAGAAAGATACAGAGACAGAGAAAGTGATTAAGAGACAGACATAGCAAAACAGAGAGAAAAAAAGTGACAAATATAGACAGAGATAAAAAAAGAGAAATAGAGAGACAGATAAAAAATAGTGAGAGACATAGAAACAAAGACCAAGAGACAGAGAGAGAGAAACAGAGAAAGGGAGGAAGAGAGAGACAGACAGACAGACAGACAAACAGACAGACAGACAGACAGACTGAACCAGAGACAGATAGAGACAGAGACACAGAGACATGAAATCAGAAATAAACAGAGACAGAAAACATAACTGAAATATTTTAAAATACATAGGAGAAAACAACAAAAAGATGCAAATTGTTTATTGCAGTTTTATTTCATCTTTAATATCTTTAATATTTAAACAAAAAGGGAGACAAATAGAAGCAGAAGTAGAAATAAGAGGGTGACTTAACATTTAACACTTATGTAAAAAAACCCCACAAGAATATAATTTCATCATTTCTCCATGAAATTAAAAGCTCATCTACAGAACAGGCATAACCAACCTCACACTTTTATTTAAAGAAAAGCACTGTCTAAACTGAATTGCTATGTATATAAATGTGTTATATTCAAATATAAATATGAACATATGGATGTAAAGATTAAAAAGTACTTAGAGTGTGTTAGGAAATGCATTAATTATTGTGGTTAAAAATGCAAGCAAGCATTATAACTCCTGCTCTGAAAAAACTAATATTCTAGGATGGCAAGACAATGTATGTAGAGAATCAAGAGATAGAAATAGGTGAGAGTACATGTCCAGTAGCATAACCTGAAATCATGTGGTAGATCTGGGATTAGGCTAGGTAAAAATGAGGGCTCTTCAATCAGATTCTAAATTCTCCAACCTTGATTTATATGTGAAGGGGCAAAAGAGGACGAATGACAGAATAAACATTTTCCATAGTATCTAGAATGTTCTAGGAATTGTGCTAAATACTTTTTTCATATTTTTCATCTGTTTTTCATAATAGTTGTAAAAGGTATATGCTATTTCCATACCCATTTGACAATTCAGGAAACTGAGACATGCCGAAGTCAGTGACTTCCCTAAGGTCACATGGCTAAGTTTGAGGAAAGATTTGAACTGAGATCTTACTCTCCATGTACAGCACTCTATCCACATTGCCTTTAGCTACCTCTAAGGAAGAAACCTAAATGCATGTGTTGAAGCTGGTTGTAAAATCCTAAAATATTCACGGCACTTATAAGATGAAAGTTCAGAAGTTAGAAACTAGATCTCATGAAATTTAAGGTCTCTGATGTCCTTAACCTTGAAGAATGTAATAATGTGTTTTCTTATATTTTAAAACCCATAAAATAATGTTTAATTAATGAAACACAAAAATGTCATAAAACACAATGACATTTTAATATAAATATGAATTTAATTTATTCTTCCTTGCAGAATCATTTTAGGTTAATAATACATTGAACATGTTTACATGAATACACAACAGAAAAAAATATAATGCTTTTTTATCATTTAGATTACCCATCTTCTCATTTATAATTCTTATTTTCCAGGTAGATTGATTTCCAATATTTCAAATTGATATAATTTTAGGAAACAGAACTATTCTTCATTACTGACATTGATTGCTTAAGCTTAGATGCAATTTATAAGGCAGCAGAGATGAATGGCTTGCGTGAATCAGACCTCTGTGGAAAAATAATCCACTCACCTTTAACCTTCATTTAATTTGTTACATGCACAAACTGATTGATAGACTTTTATGACCTTTAATATGACAAAATACAAGGAACTAATTTCTGTGAAAGAAGAGGAAAATTAATAGGGTAAATATTGAACCTTTTCCTAGTCTTCCTGCCCAGAGTTTAATTCTTCCAGAATGAGGGACAAACACATTAGGTTGTATTCACTGGAACTTGACTAAGTGTGGAGAAAAGAAAAGATGCCCAGATGAGCTCAATGGCTAATCACTGGATTTCCCTCAAGGTATACAATATCTTGAGTAGCATTTAATCTAAATTCACTTGTTATTTTGTATAGCTTCCGGTTGGTGCCACTGAATGGATATGTCAAATTGCATTCCTCTTTCTCACTACATAGGTGATAGCTACATTCTTGGTCTTACTTTTCAAGTATTTCAAATAACTATGTGATGATAGAGTTAATAATATATCCTTCATTTTCTTCTCATTTTTATTGTAATTTAGTCTAGGGTCAGACAAAGAAAACAAAATTAAAAAATAAGAAAAATAGGAAATGAAATGAAGACACAATCCAAACAATGACATTTTCCCCTCAGTCTTAATAGTGTTTCAAGTTAGTAATTTCTCATTTCTTCTTATCCATTATTTCTTTTCACTGGCCTTTTATTTGAATGCTTTCACAATTCACATGGTGCTTGGATCGTTGCTATTTTCAATTCTCATCTCAGTCCATACTACCATATGGAAATTTTCTTTTTAATCTTTAGTCAGTAGACTGTTACCTCCTTGAGTGCTGAGTCTGTTTTCTTGTAGTTTTTCTGTACACAGTGTGATAGGATCAGCATATCCCTAACACTTTTTTTTTATTTCTTCCAATCAACAACATTAAAAAGTTTTACCTAAGAGAAAAAAAATGAGCTTAGGAAATTACCGATTCCATTTTCCTGACAAAGCTTTATATTCCTCTGCCCTCCAGTCAACATAAAGCAAGTTTAGGAGGAAAAAAACTTCCTAGGACTTAAATAATTCTGCCTGATCATCCATGGACACTAAAACATTCCAACCTTTTGGACTTCCACTTTCCAAAGAATACTTCAGAATTATTTCTGAAGATCATCATCAATTTATTTTCCATAGCAAACCAAAGCAAGATGTATCTAGAGAAACCAAATTGCTACTGTATCTTTATTGATAGTCTATCTGATTAAATGAAAGTAAACTCCCTCTTCTAAATTGTCAATGAAATGTTAATACTTTTATTTCATCTCAACATAAAAGTTTAACTAGGAGAGGGATGACATCAGAAATATGATTCCTATATGTAGAATCTGGTTTTAAATATTGCTCAGCAAATATTTGGCATTTGGTACTGTGAAACATCCCCCTGAGGCTCCATTCATTAATGATTCTATTTCATACTCATTTTCCTTCCAGCTTTCAGATGAATCTTTCTCAGACATCTTTATTTTCTCTCCCTCAATCATTCTAAATACTGAAATTCCCCAAAGTTTCTTTTTACTATACCTTTCCGCTTTCAATTTCCACTTTATGTTACAAATGTTACTACAACTTAAAAGTATCATATTATTAGAGATGACTCGATCAGGAGCATTTCTATGACCAATCATTTCCCCAGGAATTATTAAGTGTCTGTGGTGGGATTTGAACTCAGGTACTCCAGGGCCAGTGCTCTCTCCACTGAACCACCTAGCTGCCCATGTTGATTACTTTTTAAGATCATCTCATCCCATCTCTCTCACTCCTCCTCAATTCTTCAAGTCTCAAATATTTTTTTAATTTTTTCTCAGTGTCAAAGAACATTTGCTAGTTTTTGATGTTCATCATATTCTCCCTCCATATAAGAACAGTATAATTATTGCTGAATGTTTAAGATTTTCTAGTAGACTGTAAACTCACTGAATATTGAGGAAAGGAGGAAAAAAGTCTACATTTCTTTATCTTTTTCTTATCATTGTTCTTTGTATATAGAATACATTTCACAAATATATATTGAATGATGAATGTAGGAATAAATTAATGAACCAATAAAATAATCAAATTTTCTAAATTCTACACTGAATTATGGTCAGTATTTGCACAATAAAAGAAGAAGTAAAGGGAATGAAATCCAAATTGAAAAAAGGACAAAGATATAAAAGACACTCTATATGCTGTATTTATTTGATAATAAACAGATCAGTTTGACTAAGATGAATAATAAATGTTGAAAAACAATTTTCCTTACATCTGATTTTAATACATATTTAGTGAAGTCTGAAAATAATGTATACATATATAATCAAATGATAATAAACTATAAATTTAATTATAAATAATTAAATATAAATAATAAATATAATATATACATTATATTATATATGGTATTTCCAAATAGTACAGATAAAAGGAAAAAATTACAAGTACACAATTTTGAGCATCATAATTTCTACTGGGAAGTATGTATTGACAAAAAGGAATATTAATAATGGCCCCAAAATAGCAATTAATTCTGAATTTTTAGATTTAGCAAAGATATAGAATATCACAGACTAAAATGCACAATTACATTACTAAAAATATCCATTAATGTTTTTTAAAGTGAATAGTTAAACTATAGAAGAGGTACTTAAAGAAATTTTAATATTGCTATGCAATATGCAGTAGAAGATAGAGGGCCTATATTTAGATACGTGAAATTTCATAGAGAGAAATTGTTATATACCTTATATGAACCAATGAGAGTTTGGTTGATGGTAATCCATCTAAGAAGGAAGAAATAAGAAATTTCACAAGAAATGTAATGTAAATGGAGAAAAAGAACTTTGAATAAAAGAAACATCATTTGGGAAATTGGGTGGCTCTAAAAATGGTGATATTACTGAAAAGAAAAGGAGGTTATAAGTTTTAGTAAGTATTGGGTATATGAAATAATAAATTTTAAATTGGGGTGATAGTTTTGACAGATAAATATGCAAAACTAGAATTTAAGGTGAGAGGAAAAGACAAGAAAGGCAATTCTGAATTTATTATTACATAAATCACTTAGAAGCATGTTAATGGATGGTTTTCCTCATATTGTATAAAGACTGAATACTGGAATGTTCTGAAGCATCCTTTGGGGATCATATATGATCAGATGGTAGAAGGTTGAAAAAAATTCAGAAGGTGCAATGGGAGAATAGCATGAAAAGTAGAAGAAAATAAAATTAGTGCAAAATTATGGAAAGCTCAAGATTCTTTAAAAGCTAGACTGGGCATATAAATATATATATATATACATATATAATGTATATATAATTTTTTGCTTTATATTTGCTGTTCGAATGTTCTTATTCAATATAGTTTAAATATATTGATAATTAGGCAATATATAAAAAATATCTAACCAGTGGTTAAAAAATTAAGATGTCTAAAAATTACATCTCATAAAAATCCTAGACAATGGTTAAATTAAGTTCATATAAAATCACTTTGCTTAACACAAGTATATTAGACATTGTCAATGAACTGAAACAGGTATAAGGGAGAAAAATAAGTAAGTTATTAAGAAACAAAATAATAATAACATCTCTAGTCCAAAACTTTGAATGTAATGAGATATTGGAAACATTTAGAAGAAAGACACCCATTGGACTGAGGATGTCCAGTTTGTCTGTATACATCCTAAATTGGAGTGCTGAGGTAAACATGCAGTTTTTCGAATATATCACACAGAGAAGGGTAAAACTGGAACTATAAATCCAGTTAATATGAATTCCCTTTTTTTCAGCTCTAGTTTACATGGCTATATTTTGATTTTGATATAAATTTTTGACCATGGAATTCCCTAAAATAAATATGGTCCATAAAAAGGTTTTCAGTCTTATGTAAGTCCCAGTGAGCTGAAGTGAGTAACATTATGACAGAAAAGAGAAAAGAAAATATTAAATAATACATAACTTTAGGATAGACAGAATCATTGTAGGTAAGGACAACCTAATTGTTTACATTAAAAAAAAGTTAGACTAGCAATGATGAGTGCCTAACAATTGATCTTTGACAATGAAGAAATGTTAATTGTTTTAGTGGACCCATCCACGATTTGTCATCTTTGCTTGGTGATCAAAACTACCAGACTTGCTGAATCTCTGAAAGAGACAAAAACTTCCCAATTTGTACCAGGCACCAACATTTTTAGTTTTTGATTCAATTAGACTGCTTTTTTTCCATGATATAATACTCTACATATAATTTAAATAAATAATGTGACATTACATAGAATTGTTATATTCCTTTTCTAGTCTTAGTTGTTCCATGTTGAGGACTAATTATTTCTTCTTGGACTTCAAAAATGTTTCTCTGAAAGCAATTACCATGATATGCTGCTACGTTTCTCTGAAGACTTGTCACATTCTGTTGTGATTCACACAGTTAAAGGCTTTAATAGATTCAAAGAAGCAGAGATAGGTGTCTGTGTATCTATGGTTATGAAACTCCATTGCTTTCTCTGTAATTCAGTGAATGTTATTGTTCGGTTTCTAGATCCTCTACTCTTTGAAAACCCAACATTTCTGATAAATTTCAGTTCAGATATTGCTTAAGCTTATTATACAAACTCTAAGTATAACATTGAAAACATATGAGATAAGCATGATTGTTCAAAGTTTTCAAGTTACTTTATAATTTCTTTTCTTTAGGATTGGGACAAAAATTGATATGTTCTAATGAAGAGGCTATTATTGAGTTATCAAAACCTTCTGGAATAAGGGATGCAGTTACTGAAAAAAGACACAAATTTAGAATTTATAATATCTAAGCTGGAATTCCATCACGTCCACTAGCCTTATATTTCATTATGCTTACTAATTTCCACATCAGTTCATTCTATAGGATATCTGCTTTATTCTCTATATGCAATAAAATACCATGTGAGTTATCAGAGATTATTTTGTATAGTTTTTCTGTATATTCTTCCCACCTCTTTGTAATCTATTTTCCCCTTCTAAATTTCCATCTTTTTGTCTTTCATCACACCACTTTTTATATAAAAAGTTCCTTTTATTGTCATTAATGAAGGATTTTATTTATTTTGAGTTTCATAATTTTTCCCCCTAATCTTGCTTCCCTAGCCCCAGCCCCACAGAAGGCAGTCTGTTAGTCTTTCTATTGTTTCCATGGCTTACATTGATCTAAGATGAATGTGATGAGAGAGAAATCTTATTCTTAAGGAAGAAAAATAAAGTACAAGAGATAGCAAAATTACATAAAAAGGATAACATATTTTTCTAAGTAAAAGGAAATAGGCATTGTTTAAACGCCACAATTATTTCTCTGGATACAAATGGTATTCTCTATTAGTGATAGCCCCAAATTGAGCCTGATTGTTGTAGTGAAGGAATGAGCAAGATCATCAAGGTTGATCATCATTCCCATTTTGCTGTTAGGGTGTACAACTTTTTTCTGGTTCTGCTCATCTCATGTAGCATCAGTTCATGCAAATCTTTCCACTCTTCCCTAATTTCTCATCCCTCCTGGTTTTTAATAGAACAAAAGTGTTCCATGATATACATATATATCACAGTTTGTTAAGCCATTCCCCAATTGAAGGACATTTATTTAATTTCCAATTCTTTGCTACACCAAACAGGGCTGCTATGAATAATTTTGAAAAGGCGATGTTATTACCCCTTTTCATAATCTCTTCTGGGTATAGGCCCAGTAGTGGTATTGTTGTATCAAGGAGTATACATATTTTCTTGTCCTTCAGGCATGATCCCAAATTGCTCTCCAGAAAGGATGGATGAGTTCACAGCTCCACCAAAAATGTATTAGTGTCCCATATTTCCCACATCCCATCCAACATAGATCATTGTCCTTTCTGGTCATATTGGCCAGTCTGAGAAATGTGAGATGGTATGTCAGAGATGCTTTAATTTGCATTTCTCTAATAAGTAACGATGTGAAGCAATTTTTCATATACTCTCGATTGCTTTAATTTCATAATCTGTAAATTGCCTTTGTATATCATTTGACCATTTGTCAATTGCATAATGGATTGTTTTTTTTTTTTTGAAAATTTGACTCAGTTCCCAATTTATTTTAGAAATGAGTCCTTTTGGGGCAGCTAGGTGGTGTAGTGGATAAAGCACCAGCCCTGGAGTCAGGAGTACCTGGGTTCAAATACTGTCTCAGACAACCTAGCTGTGTGGCCTTGGGCAAGCCACTTACACCTGTTTGCTTTGCAAAAACCTAAAAAAAATAAAAAAATAAAAAAAAATGAGTCCTTTGTCAGAAATATTAGTTGCAAAAATTGTTTCCCAATTTACTACATTTCTTTTGATCTTGCTTACAATATGTAAAAGCTTTTTAATTGAATTTAATCAAAATTATCTAGCTTGTTTTGTGTGATGTTCTCTATCTCTGCCTTGGTCATAAACTGTTTCGCTTTCCATATATCTGAAAGGTAAACTGCTCCTTGATCACCTAGTTTGTTTATAATATTTTTATGTCTAAATCCTGTATCCATTTTGATATTATCTTGATATAGGGTGTGAGGTGTTAGTCTAATCTGAGTTTCTTCCATAGTAACTTCCAAGTTTCCCAACCATTTTAACTGACGAAACAGTTTTTATCCCAGTAGCTCGACTCTTTGGGTTTAACAAACAGATTACTATAATCATTTCCTGCTATTGCACCAGCTGTATTCCACTGATCCACTACTCTATTTCCTAATCAATACCAGACAGTTTGGAGGACTGATGCTTTTTACTATAATTTTAGAATGGTAAGGCTAAGCCACCTTTTTTTTGCACATTTTTTTCATTGAATCCGTGGGAATTCTTGATTTTTAATTCTCCATATAAATTTACCTACAACTTTTTCTAACTCATTGAAGTAATTTTTTTTGAATTTTGATTACTAGGGTTCCAAACAATTTGTTAAGCTTTGGTTGAATTGTTATTTTTATTATCTTACCTCTACCTTAACTTCCTTGTTGTTTATTTATGATTTTATGTATCTAAACCTGAGAGCAAGAGGTTAAGTTTTTTCCACTTGTTGAGTTTTGCTGTCTATGTCTTTCTCTAGCTCTTTAAACTTCTCTTCTATAAATCTGGATGCTGTCCTGTTTGTGTATACATATTTAATATAGTAATTACTTTATTGCTTATGGTACCTTTTAGGATACTATAGTTTCCTTCCCTATCTTTTTTAACACTATCTATTCTTGCAGCTGGTTTGTCTGAGATAATTATTGCTATCCCTGCATTTTTCACTTCAACTGAAGCAGAATATGTTTTGCTCCAACTTTTTACCTTTACTCTATATGTATCTCTCTCTGCTTCAAATGAGTTTCTTGTAAGCAGCACATTGGAGGATTTTAGTTTTTAATCCAGTCTGCTATCTGCTTTCATTTTAAGGGAGTGTTCATCCCATTCACATTCAAAGTTATAATTACTAACTCTTTATTGCCATCCATGCTATCTTCTTTCTGTCTGTATTTTTCCCCTAATTTAACCTTTATCCATATTCCCCAGTGTTTTGTTTCTGATTACCACCACCTTCAGTGTATTTGCCCTCTTATATCAACCTGCTTCGCCATTTTTCTACTTTCCCTTTTCCACCACTTCCTTTCCTTCTATTAGTTCCCTTTTTGCTCTCCCTCCCCAATCCCTTTCCTCTTTTAATGCTTGAAAGGTAACATAAGTTTCTTAACTTGAGTAAATGTGACTATGTTAACTTTAAGCCAAGTCTGATGAGATGAAGATACAAATGGTTCTCACCTCCTCCCTCCTTTCCCTCATTTACAATAGGTCCTCTTCATGTAAAGTGATTTACCTCATTCAGTCTCCCTCCAACCTCCCTTTTCCTTACTGCCCCCCCCTTTTAAGGAAGTATTGTTTTTAAATCATTCTACCTGAGTCACAGAACAGTTATGAATGTCCATCACTTCTTGCTATGTATATATGTATATTACAATTTTCAAGAGTTATAAGAATATTTCTCAGTTTCATCTTATTGTATAGCAGGTTTTTCGGTTGATATTTTTTTTTACCTTTTCATGTGTCTCTTGAGCCTCCTGTTTGATGTACAAATTTTCTATTTAGCTCCGGTCATTTGGTCCTGAAATCTTTGGAAGTCTCCCATTTCATTAAATATCCATCTTTTTCTCTGTAAGGAAAGACTCAGCTTTGATGTGTAGTGGATTCTTGGCTGCATTCCAAGCTCCCTTGCTCCTTGGAATATCTCTTTGCCAGCCCTTCAAACCCTTAATGTTGCTTCATCCAGGTCTTGCTTAATTCTGACTGTGGCTCACTGATATTTCATTTTTTTTTCTTTTTGGCTGCTTGTAGAATTTTCTTTTATCTGATACTCCGGGAATTTGACCACAATATTCCTTGGTATTTTCATTTTAGGATCTCTTTCCAAAGGGGATCAATGTATTCTTTCAATAACTATTTTGCCCTTTGGTTCCATGATTTCAGGGCAATTTTCCTTCACTAAATCCTGTAATATTAAGTCCAAGCTTTTTTTTTCTCTTCAGTGTTGTCAGGAAGGCCGATAATTCTTAGATTCTCCCATATTGATCTGTTCTCAAGGTCAGTGGTTTTGCTGATGAGATATTTTATATTTTTTCTAGCTTTTCAATCTTTTGGTGTTGTTTAATACAATCTCATTGTCTCATGAGATCATTAGTTTCTGCCAATTCCATTCTTTTTTTTTTAAGAGGAGAAGATTTTTCTTCATTTATCTCTTGCAACTCCTTTTCCAGTTGGTCCATTCTATTTTTGACAGACTTTTCTATTTTCCCAAATGTTAGTTTTTAGAGAATCATTTCCTTTTGCATTTGCCCAATTGAGGATTTGAGAGAATCATTATCATTTTGCATTTTCCCTGAATTTGTGAAGATCATTTTCTTTTTGCATTTGCCCTATTGAATATCTGAGAGAATTACTCTCCTTTTGTATTTATCCAATTGTATTTCCCAAGGATTATTTTTCTTATTGAATGATGATAATTTTCTCTTGGAATGTGTTAATTTTCTCTTGAGTTTCTTTCCCCAATTTTTCCAATTACTTTTTAAACTCCTTTTTGATCTCTTCTAAGAAGTCTTTCTGGACTGGAGACCAATTCATAATCCCCTCAGAATTTCTAGATCTCTCTGAGTTAGGATCTTTCTCTTCAAGGTAGCTTTCAATGGACACCTCCCCCCTTATCTGACTTTTCTTCATTTTCCTAGAATCTTGTGTTGGGGGAGAGGCTGATACATAGACATTTGGTGTTGAAAGTTCTAGATGCTTTGCTCATTGGACTTAATAACCCCATGTTGTCTGACCAGGAAGAGGTGCTGTTTGATTTCTCTGGAGTGTCTGTGACCTTGATTTGTGGCCTACTCCTTAGGGTTGCTGGAGGGTTATTGCTTATCCTTGAATAATGTGGGCTTTGCCCTCAGTATATATAATCTCCTTATTCTACTGAGAGAGACAGATCTGTTGTGCACACCTGAGACAGGGGTTGTTCCAATGTTTATTCTGGGAAGTGCAACTTTCTCCCACAGGGATGTGGGAGATGGGACTCAACTAGAAACATGAAGACTCTTGAGCTTGGTCTTCCAGACCATCTGAGCTGAATGTAAAGATGTCTAGCTTCCTGCCCTGGGATTCTCCCTCTAGCCTGGTTGAAGTTCTCCCATATGACATTTAGACAGCCAAAGCTCCCACAACCATTCTCAGGTTCATCCCCGGGCTTCACCCAGACTCCCCTGTGTGGACTCTCTGCTCACTGCACCTGGCTCACCCATGCTCCCCAGAGACAGATTTTGTTGAGAGATGTTCTCCTAGGTTCTTTTTCTAGCTTTTGTCAATCAAAATTCTATTAAGAAGCTTGATTCATATTAGTTCTGAGGAACAGCCAGGAGACCTTAATATGATCCCTAGTACAATTCTCTCTGTTATATTGCCCAGAACCTCTAAAATTATAAATCTTTGTGCCTCTTTACCTGGTATTATTTATCTCTCAAGTGCTATTATTCTGGTATCATGAATCACAGTTTATTTGATTGTTTTATAAATTCATTTTGTTTTCAAAGTATTATCATAGATAGAATAGTAAGAAGCATTGTCTCAAATAATATAAAATAACAATTATAAACATTTTTTACCTTACCCCCTTTTAAAGTACCCTTCCAGTACACACACAATATTCCTTATGAGCCAAAGTATCATCCAATGCCAAATCATTTATTGAACTATTTAGGCTTCTCCCCCACACATATTTTCTCTCATACTTTAACCTCTCCTTTCCACCCAGAGAAGAATTAACTAAAACCATGGGGTAATTAACTACAAGAATCTTAAAGAGTTCTGAGTACTGGGAGGCTGTGAAGATCTCCCTTGAAAACTTTACATATGATTGTAAGTTATGACTCAGGACCTAGCCATTTACAATGTCCTCATAAGAGTAAGTACTAAGATTTGCCAGAACAGCATATTTAAAGTGGATCAAAGGATAAAGACACACATAGGTCTAAAGTTGACATCCCTGCTTTTCTCAGGACTCTTAATTTCAAACAAAATGAAGTGATATTGGACTTCTTCAATAGAGAGAAAAGACGCAACCATTCCCATATCCTTTATGTCAAATCTCCTCAATTATATTTGACCCTTTATTTATCCTAAGATAAATAAAGTTCCCAAGAAATAGAAGTGTTATATTTTCCCTTTTAGAATTTTATACAATTTGGTGGCTGTTTTCCTTCCTCTTTTCATGAAACTCATGGGTCATTTATTTGGCAATTGAATTCTCTGTTCAGTTCTGGCCTTTGTTTTAGGAAATTCTCAAAGTCCTCTATCTTATTGAGCATTCATCTTTTTCTCTGACAGGATATGCTGAATTTTGTAGGGTATTAAATTATGTGCTATAATCCCAGATCCTTTGCTGTTTGATATGTTATTCCAGATCTCCTGATCTTTAACTGTTGAGGCTGACAGGTCTTATGTGAGTTTGTTTGTGTTTCATTTGTATTTGAATATTGTTTTTGCTACTTAAAATATTCTCTCCTTTATTTGTGAGTTCTGGAATTTGACTATAACAGCCTTTGGAGGTTTTAATCCTGTGGACTTTTTGTAGGGGTTCTGTGTATCCTTTCAATACTTATATTGCCTTCTTCTAGAAAATTTGGACAGTTTTTTGCCTAATAATTTTCTTCATGAAATTTTCAGGTTCTTTTTTTGATCTAGGATTTCTAGTTGTTCCATAATTTGTAGATTGTCTCCTCTGGATCTATTCTCCTGATCATTCATTTTTCTCCAAAAAGGTATTTTACATTTTCTTCAGTTTTGCTACCCTTTTTACTTTGTATGATGGAATCTTATAGTCCTGTATATTCACTGGTTTCTATTCACTCAATTCCATTTTTTCATATTTTATTTTCTTCAAATTTTCTTCAAAAATTTTCAAAATGTTGAATTTACTGGTCAGTTTTTCATAAGTATCCTTCATGAATCTCATTTCCTTTTTTTTCATTTTCTTCTTCCCCTCTTCTTTCATTTTTATGTTCTTTTTTAAGTTTTTTGATGAGTTTTTCTATTGAAGGACAATTCATAGACTGTTTTGAGACTTCCCCAGTGAGTGATCTTTCACTGATTCCTTCTTCAGACATGGCATTGCTATCATTTTTGTTTTCTAGAAGAAGCTATCTTTTAGCTTTTTGTACATCTTTGTTGTTTTAGCTCTGTTCCTGAGGTATGGTTAGTATAGATTCAAGATTTTTTTTGCTGACACTGGGGCTGATCCTGGCTTGTCATTGGCCAAAATATTGCCTATGCAAACAAGGCCTTACTTTTACCAAAATTTTTTTTCCTCCTTTATGCCCAATTTCTGATTCAGAAGTGCTTTGCTCCTGACCAAGTCCTTCCTTTTATCCAGTTCAGTCTTTGTTTGGGTTGGGATCTTCCCTTCTGGCTTGCCATCTCTGTTGGGACCACTGCTATTGTCAGACTGCCAAGACCTGGATTGTACTGTGGCTAAAAGCTTAAAGCTGGCTTTCCCACTCTCTCACCTCCTGGATTTTACTTCCCTTTTCCCCAAAGAGACAGACCTTCATTGAAGATCCTCAATGATTGCTACCATTGAAAATTTATTTGAAACTCCTCTTTTTCTTGATGGGATCTGTAGCTTGAATTTCAGAATAGAGGCTTCATTTATATTTAGTAGGAAAAAGCCTCTGGTAACATGTCAGTTTCACACCACCATACTGATTTCATCCCAGAAGTCTTGCTAATCATATCTTAAGGGTCTGGGGTAGGATTTGAACTCAGTTCCTCTTGATTCAAGGACCAGTATTCTATCCACCGCACCACCTAACTGAACCATAAAAGTTGATTTTGAGGTTGGAGAAGAGTTCAATAGATATGCAATACCACTTCTAGGTTTATATCCCAAAGAGACTATGATAAAGGGGAAAAAATACATTTGTACAAAAATACTTAGAGCAACTCATTTTTGTATTGATTTAGCATTAGAAATAGAAGAGAAACTCATCAACTGTCAAATAGTTGAAGAAATTGTGGTATATGATGGGGCAGTTAGGTGATGCTGTGGATAGAGAAACAACCCTGGAGTCAGAAGAACTTGAGTTGATATCTGGAATCAGATACATGTTACTTATAATGGAAAACACTATCCTTTTCCAGAGAAAAAAATGTGTAATTTAAGTGCAGACCAAAGCTTAATATCTTCAAATGTTAAAAGTTTTCTTAAATATTGTTACATTTCTCTATTGTTTTATCTGTTTTATTTTGATTCTCCTCTCACAATACAACTAACATGAATCTATGTTTAGCATTAATATATTTATATGATCTTCATTGTATTACCTTCTGACAGGGGTAGTGGGGAAGGAAGGAATGGAGGGAGAAAAATTTAAAACTCAAAACTGCAAAAAATGATTATTGAAAACTACTGTTCCATGTGGTTGGAAAAATAAATATACTTGAATTGTTGAAAATATTCTAGGAAAAAATAGGAGTTTCTTTTTTGCCTTTTATGTTTCCCAGTCATTCCTAGTTTCTTAATTGTGATTGGATTAGTTTGGAGCACTTAATTTGAGAAAATCTTAAAGTTTTACACTGGACAGTTTTAGCCCAGTTTCTTGATTTTGAAGATGAAGATATTGAAGCTCAAGAGATTTGTTAAAAGTCAGATAAATAGTAAGCTTCAGAAACCAGATTTAAGTAAAGTTATTCTAAGTCTAAAGTCAGAGTTCTTTCCACTATACCACTGTGTCTCTTAATTCAAGAGAACAATGGTGACTATAGAACCCAAGATTCTAAATCTGTGCAAAAGGCATACTTCTCCAGAGTAAAGAATATAGCAGATATCTGTGTCCTTTATAATTATTTTAATAACATTCCAAACTAATGAAATTGACAAAATGGCCTACTTTCATTTATTTTCATTGTTGCATTGCAGGGACAAAGAAACAGAGAGTCAAATTGAGACAGAGCATATATTTACGCCTTTATATACCAATGACTTTTTCTGAGATGCTTATTAGTATCAAAATTATACATATGGAAATCTGAGATCCCAGAAATATATTTGTGTTTTTGTCTGTGTGTGTATGTATGTATGTATGCAAAGACATTATTCTCTTTAGATTGACTTTAGTTCTTTCTATGTAAAGTCTTTGTTATGAAATCTCTAGACTTACTTCAAAAAGAAACTCTACCACCCCTATGTGTTACTGTTTACATAAATTTAAATAACTTGTATAAAATAATGAGGAAAACAGGGCTCTTCAACAAAAATATACAATGGATGAAAGCATTAATTCCATTCCTCAAGATCATTATGCTCCATTTTTGAAAATTTCAGTATTATAAATATGTACATTTTATTTTTCTGAGAGATGAACTTATTTATATACTTCTAATTAGTCTTGATATACTACATTGGTTGTGGACGGAGGCAAAAAAGGTAGAGTAAGGCAGGTACTTGCCCACGTTCTCCCCAAACCAATACAAATACCTTTAAATGAAGAGTCTAAACATATTCTAGTGTGAGAATTCACAAAATGATTGAGTGAAACAATTTTCCAGCCTAAGAAAATTTGGAATATCTGGGAAAGGTCTGGAAAATGAGAGTTAGAGAGGACCCAGCAAAAACTGGGACAATAATGCATTGTTGGTATAACTGTGAACTTATCCAAAAGTTATGGAGAGCATTTTGGAATTATATCCAAATAGCAACAGAAATGTGTATACCCTTTGATCCAGCAATATCACTCCTGGTGCTATACCCTGAAGAGATTATGAAAAAGTGTAAAAATATCACTTCTACAAAAATATTTATAGCAGCCCTGTTTGTGGTAGCAAAAAATTGGAAATGAAATGAATGTCCTTCAATTGAGGAATGGCTTAAGAAACTGTGGTATGCATATGTCATGGAACAGTATTATTCTATTACAAAACAAGAGGGATGGGAACTCAGGGAAGCCTGGAAGGATTTTCATGAACTGATGCTGAGCAAGTTGAGCAGAACCAGAAAAAACATTATATACGCTAACAGCAATGTGGGGGTGATGATCAACCCTGATGGATTTGCTCATCCCATCTGAGATGGATAATACAATCTTTATTTGGAGAAAGAATTGTGGAGTTTGAACAAAGAACAAAGACTATTACTTCAATTTAGAAATAAATAACCATTTTTTATGTAATTTTGGTATATCTTATACTGTATTTTGATCCCTTAAGGATATGATTTCTCTCTCATCACATTCAATTTGGATCAAGGGAGAGATTAATAAAACTGAAAACAAAAAAAACATTGATCTAATTCATACAACTAAGAGTGTTATGAAAAAGCCAATAAAATAGAAAACTTTTGGTCAAACTAATTTTTTTAAAAAAAGAAGATAATCAAATTTACAATATCAAAAACAAAAAAAAAGGTGGATTAACCACCAATGAGGAGGAAATTAATGAAATTAATGGAATATTTCAGTGATAGTTTGCCAAAGTAGTATGCCAATAAATTTGATAACCTGAGTCAAATGGATGAATATTTACAAAAATGCAAACTGCCCCGATAAACAGAAGAGGAAATAAATTACGTAAGTAGCACAATTTCAGAAAAAAAGAAATTGAAGAAACCATCAATAAACTCCTGAAGAGGCCAAGATGGCTACAGTAGAAGAGCCACTCCAAGGTGTTCTCTCCATAATTTTTCAAAAACCATAAAATTATGACACTAACTAAATTTTTGAGAGACAGAACCCACAGAAAGATCCAGTGAGGCAATTCTCCAAACCAAATTAACCTGGAAAATAGTGGAAAGGCTCCACCCTTTGGGGTTAGAGGGGCTACCCACCAGAATGAAGAAACTTCAGTCTACTGGAGACAGCCCCAGGGTGCCTGGGAGCCACAGCTCATAGCAGCTGGGGCAGTTTCCTGACCTACGCCCTAGGGATCACTGGGAACAACTTGGAAGATCAGTGGGGGACCTCTGCCAGAGTAAGGGCAGAAAGCCCAGGCCCTCAGTGCAGTTGCAGTGCTCAACAAGGTCAGCTCAACAGCACTGGCCACAAGGCAGCCCAGATCCACAAAACAGAAGCAGGTTTGGAACTGGTAAGCAGGAGCCCCCAGGCAACTGAAACTTGAGGGCTCAGTCTACCAAAGGTAGACAAGTAGAGAGAGAATTCTGAGGTCTGCCCTCTGTTCCTGGAACAAGACTCTGGAATTCTAACCACATTCAGATCCTGATTGCAGTCTAGGTCCCACATAGAGGAGGGCCCCCCCGACCTCCTTCCCATGGAAGAAGGGTGTGCTTGGACTCATTCATAGACTAGGAGGGAAGTCAGAGCTTCACACACGGAGATCCATGTGTGTGTGGGGGGAGGGGTGTCCCAATAATCCTCAAAAGCTCAGGAAGCACCCCAAAACCAGTCACAGGCTGGGGAAATGAGTAAACAGTGGAAAAAGAGGAACATAATTGAGAAATATATTGTCTATGATCCCAAGAAGGATCAAAGTACTCAGTCTGAAGTCAATGAGATCCAAAAAAATGCTGAAGAAAATAACAGTTTAAAAACTATCATAAGTCAAATGGATAAAACAGTTCAAAAAGTTTGTGAGGTGAAGAATGTTTTATAAAGCAGAATTGGCCAGATGGAATAGATTAGAAAACTCTCTGAGGAAAACAAATCCTTCAGATCTAGAATGGAGCTAAAGGAAGCTGTTGACATTACAAGAAGTCAAGACAGAAACACCAAAAGAATGAAAAATTAGAAGAAAATGTGAAATATCTCATTGGAAAAAGAACTGATCTGGAAAACATATTCAGGAGATAATTCAAAAAAATAATTAGGATACCTGAAGGGAAAATAGGATCAGGAAAAGAACCTTGACCTCATTTTTGAAAAATTCCTATGGGAAAATTGTCCAGATATTCTAGAACAGAGGGCAAAAATAGAAATTGAGAGAATCCACCAATATCCCCTGGAAATAAATCCCCCAAAAAACAAAACAACCCCCAAGAATATTATAGTCAAGCTCCGGATCTCCCAAGTCAAAGAGAAAATATACAAGCAGCCAGAGAGACACAATTCAAATATCATGGGGTTGCAGTCAGGATCACACAAGACTTAGCAGAAGCTACATTAAGGGCTCATAGCGCTTGGAATATAATATTCTGGAAGACAAAATAGCTTAGAATGAAACTGAGAATCAGCTACCCAGCAAAACTGAACATGCTCTTCCAGGGGAAAGGATGGACTTTCAATGAACCAGGGAAATTTCAGTAGTTCTTGCTGAAATAACCAGAGCTGAACAGAAAGTTTGATCTGCAAATACAGGACTCAGGTGAAACATAGTGAGTGGAGGAGAAGGGTAAAATATGAGTGACTTAATGATAATAAACTGCTTGTATTCCTTTATGGAAAAATTATACTGATAATATGCATATGAAACTTCTCACTTAACAGAGCAGGTAGAAGGAGCTTTTATAGATGAAGCATAGGAGAGAGCTGAATTTGAAGATATAATATATTGTACAAATGTAGTCAATGGCTAAAAGACAAATGTAATGGGAATAAGAGAAAGGAGAGGTGGAATAGGCTAAAATATTTCATTTAAAAATTTTCTCTTTATTGCAATGAGCTCTTGCAATGATATGGAAGGGGGGAAGGTGAAGGGAAATGTGAGAACCCTCTCTCTCATCAGAGGTGGTTCAGAGAAGAAACAGCATATATATTCACTGGAGTATAGAGAACCAGAGTGAAAAGGAGAGAAATGGGACGGGGGGGGGGGGGGATGTGAGTGATGGAGGATTGGGTGGACCATGGGGGAGAGTGATCAGATATAATACATTTCATTTTTTACTACTAACAAAGGGCTGGGATTGAGTGGCCTGTACAGGAGCACAGGGCTGGGTGGTTGCTGGGCCTTAGGGGTGGTATGTGGGTTCGCGTCCTCTTGACCCCAGGGCTGGGGATCAGTCTGCTGTACCACTCAGCTACCCTACAGCATATTTCAGAAGAGGGACAGAGTGAAAGGAGAGAGAAAATATAGTATATGGTAGTGGGGATGTATTAAGGGAGGGAGTTGAGATCAGCAATGGCAACAGTGGAAAAATATGGAAGTAGCTTTTGTGATAGACTTATCATAAAGAATGTGATACACCCATGAGAGAGCTGGCAGTGTTTGAACACAGACTGAAGCACAATTTTTCCTCTCTTTCCTTTACTTGATTTCTCATGAGGGTCTATATTGTATGGGGGTGGGGGTATTATGTCTACTCTTAAACAAAAAATTTCAATGATATATAAAAAGACAGAATTTGTACAAAAATAAGAAATAAATATATAAATAATTAAATTCTTAAGAATAAAAAAAAGGAGCCATGATGGTGGCATGAAGGCAACATTTCCCAGGAACTCTTTCCCCTTCAAACTCCAAAAAAAATAATGACTCTAGCCAAAATTTAGAGGTACAGAACCCACAGAAAGACTGAGCGGTACATTTTTCCAATTCAAGATAATTTAGAATCTCTGAGGGAAAGGTGTGTTTTACCAGGACCGGAAGTTGGAAATAAAGACAGAGCTGGAGTGCAGCACAGTCCAACCCAGTGCAGAGATCACTGACAACAGTGAAGGGGTGGTGAGACAACTCAGCTACACCAGAATGAATGTGGAATGAGGAGCACTGGATGCAGAATCTGCAGCAAGGATATGGAGAAAGCAGCCTGCACCCCAAAGATGGTAAGGAAAGTCTGCAGAAATTTCTTTGCTCTCCCTCAGGGTAGGCCTCTGCTGTTTGCCTGTACTCAGATGCAGGTTGCAGTTTGGGCTTCCTTACTAAAATAGTAGGATCCTCCTTATAACCCTAGCAGAGAAGGAAGTACTGGGGCCATGTACATATGAAAGCATAGTCAGGAGAGTATAAAACTTGGAGGAATACAGATCCAAGTGGGGTGACCCCCCCAAAAAAACCCCTAAACCTTGGAAGTGCTGTCTTGGGCTGAGGAAATGAGTGAAAAACAGAAAAAGAATAATCTGACCATACAGAATTAATTTAGTCCATTGGAAGATCAACACACACACTCGGTTGATGATAAAATTGAAGCTTCCATATGCAAAACCTTCAAGAGAAATAAAAAATGGGCTCAGAATATGGGTGAGCTCAAAAAAGACTTTGAAAAACAATTAAAGGAGATGGAGGAAAAATGGGGAGGAGAAATGAGAGCAATGCAGAAAAATCATGAAAACCAAATCAACAACTTGGGAAAAGATATGCCAAAAAAAAATACTGAAGAAAATAATATGTTAAAAACCAGTTTAGGCCTAATGGAAAAAGCAAAACAAAAGGCAAATGAGGAGAAGAATGCCTTAAAAAGCAGAAATGGCCAGCTGGAAAAGGAAATAAAGCTCACAGAAAAAAATAACTCCTTCAAAAGCAGAATGGAATTAATGGAAGCTGAACAGCAAAATTGCCATTAGATCCAAGAAGCAGAGGGTAAAATGGAAATTGAGAGTATTCACCAGTCACCTCCTGAAATAGATCCTAAAAGAAAAACTTCCAGGAATATTATAGCCAAATTCCAGAGCACCCAAATCAAAGGGAAAATTCTATAAGCTGCCAGAAACAAGCAATTCAACTATTGAGGCTACATAGTCAGGATTACAAAGGATCTGGCAGCATCTACATTAAGGCCTGGTAGGGATTGGAATATGATATTATATTCTGGAAGGTAAAAAATCTTAGTTTACAACTGAGAATCGACTACCCAGCAAAACTGAACATTCTCTTGTAGGGATGGACTTTTAATGAAACAGGGTACTTCCAAACTTTCCTATTTAAACAACCAGAGCTGAACAGAAAGTTTGATCCCCAAGTACAGGACTCTAGTGAACCATAGAGGGGATGGAAGAGAAAGACTAACTATGATAAATTTAATGATATTGAACTTTTTATATTCCTTCATGGGAAGAAGATGTTGATAATTCTTAGGAACTTTTTTTCATTTATAAGAGCTGTTAGAAGGAGCATATATAGACAGGACATAGGAAGGAGTGAAATATAATGGTATAATACAATAAAAAGATGTGGTCATTGGGTGATAAAGGAAAGTACTGGGAGGAAGGAAAAACAGATGAAAAAGAAGCAAAGAAATGTTACATAAGAGTCAAGAAAAAGCTATTTCAATGAAGTGGAATGGGGGAAGGCAAGGGGAATGAGTGAGCCTTCATTCTTATCATAAATGTCTCAGAGAAGAAATAATATACAAACTTAATAGGGTGAGGTAATCGATCTTACACTAGAGAAAAATAAGGAGAAAGGGACAGGATAAGGTGGAATGAGGGAAGGGAAGGGGGAAATAAGTGATAGAAGAAAGAGAAGATCTAGGGAGATGGTACTCAGTTTCAACACACTTTTAGACAGGTCCACGATGGATGGAGCAAGGGAATATAATAAATGAGAGTGGGGAGAAATAAAGTGGAGGTACAGTTAGTAATAGCAACTGTGGGAAAAATATTGAAGCAACTTCTCTGGTGAACTTATGATAAAGAAAGTAACTCATCCCAGAGACAGAGCCATTGAAATCTGAACACAGAGTGAAGGACATCTCTCTCTCTCTCTCTCTCTCTCTCTCTCTCTCTCTCTCTCTCTCTCTCTCTCTTCTTGATGTTTCTCATTTTCATGGGGGGAGTGGGTTTATATTTACCCTTATGTTTACTCTTATAACACATTCAATTTACTTCAATGTATAGCATAGAAACAATGTAGAGATTATCAGACTGCCTTTTTTGGGGGGGGAAGGTAGGTTGGGTAAAAATTGTATAATTGCAAACCTTACAAAAATGATAGGTACATATCACTATTGTATATAATTGGAAAACAAATTAAATATTAAAAAAAAAGAAGAAAAAAGAAAGCTCCTGAAGGAAAAAGTCTCCAGGTCTATAGGGATTTACAATTGAATTCTACTGAACATTTAAGGAGCAATTAATTCCTTTTCTACACAAATTATTTTAAAAAATAGGAGAAGAAGGGGTGCTATAAAATTTCTTTCATGAAACCAGCATGTTACTGATTCCTAAATCAAGAATAACCAAAACAAAGAAAATTATAAACCAAACTCCCCAATGAGCATTGATGCAAAAAATCTTAAATAAAATTTTAGCAATGAGATTACAGCAAGTTATTAATAGGACAATACACTATGATCAAGTAGGATTTATATCAGGTAGACTGGAACAGTTCAATATTAAGAAAATACTTAACATGACTGAAAATATCAATAGCAAAACCCAGAGAAATCACATGATTATCTCAATCAATACTGAAAAAGCCTTTGATAAAATTAACCCTCATTCCAATTAAAAACTCTAGAATGTTTAGGAATAAATAAAATATGACTGAAAATAATAAGCATATATATTTGACTCTATCAAAAATACTATATGTAAGGGGTATAAACTAGGAGCATTTCCAATAAATCAAGGGTGAAACATGGATGCTCATTATCACCATTACTATTCAACATAGTTTAGAAATGTTAGCTCTAGCAATAAGAGAAGAAAAAAAATGAAGGAATCAGAATTGGCAATGAGGAAACAAAGCTTTCCCTATTACCAGATGATATGATAGTATATTTAGAGAATCAAAATAAAGCATCTTAAAAACTCCTTGAAACAATTAACATATACAGCAAACTAGATTGATATTAAAGAAGACCACATAAATCATTCTCAGGTCGAGATACAAACAACAAAACTCAAGAGCCAGAAATAGAAAGAAAATTCCATTTAAAGTAACTGTAGACAACATTAAATATTTGGAAATCTACCCCCATGAAAAATCCAGAAACTGTATGAACACAATTATAAAGTATTTCTCACCTAAATAAAGTCAGATCTAATTTTAATTTAATTTTGCTCACAGTTAGGTCGAACATTATTAAAATAAAATTTTATTTATAAATTTTATTAAAATAAAAGTGAAAATACTATTCAAATTAAATTTCTTACACAGTGCCATAACAAACTGCAAAATACTTATTTTAGAGAGCTAGGAAAATTAGTAACAAAATTCATCTGGATCAGCTAAAGGTCAAGGCTATCAGGGGAACTAAAGAAAAAATTGTAAAAGAAGGTGGACTTGTTCTACCAGATCTAAAACTATTGTATAAATCATCAGTCATCAAAACTGCCTGGTATTTAAGAAATAGACTAATGGAACAGTGAATTAGGATTAATTTAAAAGAAGCAGTAGTAATTAACTATAGCAATCTACAGTTTGACATACCCAAAGGCATTAGCTTTTGGGATATCAACTTACTATTTGACAAAAATTGTTGGCAAAACAGGAAAATAATATGAGAAAACCTAGATATAGAACCACATTTAACATCCTTTACCAAAATAAACTGCAGAATTTAGACATGGGGGTAACATCATAGATAAACGCATAGACCAAGAAACATTTTATTTATCAGATCTTTGGAAAGAGACCTCATTTATGACCTAACAAGAAATAGTGTACATTATAAAAGGCAAAATGAATGACCTTGACTATATTAAATTAAAAGGATTTTAATCTAATAAAATAAATGATGCCAAAATTAGAAAGAAAGCAGAAAGCTGGGAAACAATCTTCACAACTAGGAGTACTGATAAAGGTCTCATTTCTAAAATATATGAAGAATTACATAAAATTATTAAAGTTGCAAGTCATTTTCCAGTTTATCAATATTCCAAGGATGAAAAGAGAGTTTTCAAATGAAGAAATTAAATACACACACACACACACACACACACACACACACACACATATATATATATACATATATATAATCATATGGAAAATTGCTCCAATTCATTATTGATTAGAGAAATGCAAATTAAAGCAACCAGGAAGTACCACCTCACACCCATTATATTGACGTTTTCTTTCCTGAAACTTTTAATTTTATCCATTTACTAAACTTTATACCTTACATAATATGAAACTCATGGTTATTTTTTCTCCAATGCAAAATAAAAGTAAATTGAAGCTGTAGCTATCAGGCGCTTTGCAACACAAACCAACAGCAACATAAAATGTAAACAATCTGCTCAATAAAGCAAGATATTTTAATGACACAATCTATTCTCCACAGAGGTATTGGTTTTTTTCTTCCTTTATTAATTTGTCTTTTCATTTGCTTTCTCTTTTACTTTCTTTCTCTTATCAAAACTCCTTTATTTAATGAATAGAATGTGAAAGCTAGAGTTATTCATCAAAACTTAATATACCTGTTACAGGAGTTCTTCCCTAATATCTTCAGTTTTCTTTGCATTTGTTCAATTGTAACTAGATTCAAAGATAAAAGCTCCCAATAGTAGCAAGTAATGAAATTACAAACCTTGCCTGGATGCATCCATAGTTGTTCTGGTGACTCTAAGTTCCAGGATATTTCTAATCTCTATCAAGATAAAACTTTAAGCAAGGAATAAAGCCATGAAGCTCATTTTTTTTTAGTTTGGGGCAATGGAGGATTTCTTTATTTTATGGAGATAATCTCTCATTATCTATTTATCAATTTAGTCCATAGACTAATTTTAGCAAATATATGGCTGACTAACATTGACTATAATCCAAAAGAGAAGAAATATTTTTGAGGAAAAGATAAAATATTTGAGATAGAAAAATTATATAGTACATAAGTCAACTTTAAAAAAATTGAAGGTAATAATCTTTGGGCTTTGTTTAAAGTCCACAGTTCTTTCTCTGGATGCAGATGGTATTTTCCATAGCAGATACCCTAAAATTGTCCCTGATTATTGCACTAATGGAACAAAAGAGAAGAAATATTATAGTTGATAGATTCATTACAGTTTAACTTCAAATTTATTTTTCTTTCCTCAGAAAACCAATATAATGTACAAAAGCCCATATGACTCATTAAAAATAATAAAATATGGATGCAAGTCATTAAATTATGCACGCAAATCAATTTACTGCAAGCTAACCAAGCTGTCAAATGAATGCATGTTTTTCTTATGTTACCTGACCTGTCACAAAATAATAGACATGATATATAACCCAATGAGTTTGAAGACAATATATGTTAGCACCAGATCAATGTTATGTAAACAAATTAATAAATCATGTACCAGACAAATGAAATTTCATATACAACATTCACCATATACAAGCATTACTTGAACGAAGCTTAGAAAAACAGAAATATTTTACATTTTAGCCATACTTATATAATACTAGAAAATTTTTTCTAGAATAAAGTTTTCTATAATTTAATTTTTTTGAAAAATTTTATTTATTGCAGAAATATTTAAAATGATGCTTTACTTGAGATAATAGCCATTATAGAGTGATAGCAGTGAAAGACCAAATAATTTTTCCATGCATAAAAGTGTTGACTCCTTAAAATAGAATTTGTCATTTTTCCCCCATATTATATTGACTATTGCCACCATTACTATTAAGAAGTATAGGTGAGGGAAGACCTTCATCTAAGGTATGTCTCAGGGAAAAGGGGAAGTAAGATCCAAAAGACTGAAGAGTGGGAAAGCCAGCGGTAGGCTTTTAGCCACAGTGCAATTCCGGTCCAGAAACTTAGTGACAAAGGTTTTGTCAGCAAGATAGCAAACCAACAGGGAGGATCCCAACCCCAAACAAAGTCTGAACCTTGAAAATACCAGGGTGAAAGACAGAACTGGATTGGGAACAATCCACTCTTAACTAAGAACCTGGACATAAAGGAGGTTTAAAAAAAGTGCAAAAGAATTGTAGGTTAGTTTTAAACTTAGGGAAACTTTTTAATCTTCATTGTATTTTTCTCTACATGTAAATATATTTTCAAACAGTCATTTTTGAAAAATTTTGAGTTCCAAATTTTTGTGTCTGTTTTCCTTCCCTTCTCACCCCAAGAAAGCAAACAATATGATATAAGTTATATGTGAATAATGATGTTAAACACATGTTTCTATATTATTTGAGTTTTGAAAGTATAATCCGAAAAAATAAAAGCAATGAGAAAGAAAAGATGAAGAAATTAAAAAGTTAAAATGTTATGCTTTGATCTGCATTCAGATTCCATTGTTCCTTCTCTGGATGTGGATGACATTTACCAATATGATTTTTATTTGGTTAGAATTGTCTTTGATTACTGTATTACTGAGATGAGGTAAGTCTATAATAGGAAACCATTCCTCAGTCTTTCTGTTACTATGTACTGTGCTCTCCTTGTTCTGTTCACTGCATTCAGTATGTTATTTAAGACTTTCAAACTTTTCTCAGAACTTCCTGCCCATTGCTTTTCATAAAACAATAGTATTCTATTACATGTATATACTACAACTACTTCAGTAATTCCTCAGTTGATAGGCAACCCTTCAATTTTCAATATATTGTTTTCCCAAAAATAGTTATAAATAAGTTTGTACACATGGGATCTTTACTCTTTTTTAAGATTGATTTGTAGGGGTGGCTAGGTGGCATAGTGGATAAAGCACTGGCCTTGGAATCTGGAGTACCTGGTATCAAATCCGGTCTCAGACACTTAATAATTACATAGCTGTGTGGCTTTGGGCAAGTCACTTAACCCCATTTGCCTTGCAAAAAAAAAACCTAAAAAAATAAAAAAAGATTGATTTGTGATATGTGCTAAGCAGTGGTATCCCTTGATCAAAAAATATTATAGTCCTTTGGGTCTAATTCCAATTTGCTCTCACTGCATGGTTGGATGAGTTCACAACTCCACCCACAGTGTATCAGTGATCCAATTTTCTCATATACCCTCCAACACTAATCATTTTTCTTTTCTTTCTTTTAAGCTAATCTGATAAGTGGGAAGTAGTATTCTAAAGTTATTTTATAATTTTCATATTTCTAAAAAAGAAAAATGGGTATTGCCAAATTATATAATTCTCATGTAGAAAAATATTCACTAAATTAGTTTAACAATTACTTGAATTTTATGTAAATTATTTTATCATATGTTTGCTCTAGGTCACTATCAAGAAGCTCTTGCAAGAGCAGCATAACAAGTTTTAATTGTTTCAAAGCTTTAGTCATATAATAAGGTACAGTTATCAAATTCAAATGAGAGAATATGATTTTTTTTAATTAAAAGGGATGATGCCTACAATCTAGAAAAAATCAGTTTTTGATTCTTTTTTAATTTTAAAAATGAAAGCAACAGGGTTCTAGATATTTTAAATCAAGAAATCAGAACTTTCATAAATTTCAAGTAAACTAAAGAATAGTAGTACTAGTAGTTAGTGGTAGTAGTAGTAGTGGTGGTAGTAGTAGTAATAGTAATAATTTTAAGTAATAAGAAGTACTAGTACAAGTAGTAGCAGCAGCAGCAGTAGCAATAGTAGTTGTAGCAGTAGTATAGAAATAGTACAAGCAGTAGTGGCAGTAGTAGCAGCAGTAGTAATAATATTAGTAGTAGGTGTAGAAGCTGTAGAACTTGTAATTGTTGTTGAGTCATTTCAGTCATGTCTTACTCTTTATAATCTCATTTCAGGTTTTCTTGGTAAATATAATATTGGGTTTACCATTTATTTCTTTCTCCAGTCTATTTTAAAAATGAGAAAATTGAAGCAAACAGGGTTCAGTGACTTACACAGATAAGTGAGATTTAGGCTGAATTTTAACTAATGAATATGAATCTTCTTGACTGAGTTCTCAGCATTCTATCCACTGACCACCTAGTTGCTTTAATTATAATAATGCTTATAATTGTATTTTAATTATATCACATGTATTTCGGGTAGGAACAAAACAAGAAAAACTAAAAATTGAGTAAAGTAAAACTTAAACTTTGAAGAATAGAAAGCAAAATATGATCATTATTTTAACTGAATTAAGGTGTGATTCTGTCATCTTTTAGATCATGGATATATTGTCTGTAAAACAAAATCAAAACCAAAGCAAAGAAAAAAGAAATCTTTTCTTTAGGCGATGACACTATAATTTATGAAGACTACTTTTCAATTGTATTTCAATAGTTTGTGGCAATGTATTGTGAGTCCATGATGCTGTAATTACAGCTTAAATCTCTGCAACTACCTTGATCTACTTCTCTCAACATTTCTTGCCATCTAGCTATGTGCTTAAAGAGCTAAATACCAGGTATGAAGGAGACTTTGTTATTATTGCAAAAAAAGGTATTGGAAGCATTGCTTATTTTGCTGTCTGTTTTACACAAAAACACACAATAAAATAAAACAAAACATATAGCAACAACAACTATGAAAAATTTGTTAAAACTCACTGGAAATGGAGCGGCTAGGTGGCACAGTAGATAAAGCACCAGCCCTGGATTCAGGAGTACCTGGGTTCAAATCCAGTCTCGGACACTTAAATAATTACCTAGCTGTGTGACTTTGTGCAAGCTACTTAACCACATTTGCCTTGTAAAAACCTAAAAAAACTCTCTGGAAATAACCCAAGTAAATGAGCTGATGATAGATGTTTATATGGACAGGAAAATTTTTTAAATGAATTTATTAGCTGTGAAAAATTAATTACAGTAAAGTAAATTTAGCATGCCATAATAAGATGGCTTTCAAAGACACAATTTCAAATGATTCATCTAGATTCACCATGATGCTTTCACAAAATATACTTTCTTTAGAATTCAGAAAAAAAGTAGTATAGTACTAAGCATCTGATAGGCATTAATTTTTAAATTATTACATGAAAATTGCTTAATGTCCAAAATTCTTATCTTCCCACATTATGAATGATTTTCTTTAAAAGCAGGTTGAATTCTTTAAATATTGGACTCATATCAACATATATTATTTCACCAAGTTATCTTATATCAACTTCTTTAACATGACATATAATGTCACATACTTAAAAGTGGAACCAAAAAAATAAAGATGGATAGTCTCTTAATTATATCACATGGAACATTTCAAACCCCAAATGCAACTAATAAATATATAAATATTATTTTGTAAAAATCACATACTATATATTTATATTCAAGTAAAAATGAAAAATAAACTGAATGTAATAGAATAATTTCATAGGAAAAAACACAAAGGATATTTTTAAAAGGTTTGTAAGTCCATACTATCATTAGAGCTATCTTAAAATTAAAAGTGAAATAAACTCTGTGATAATGAAACACTAAAATTCTACCTTCATTTTAATTACTAAAGGGAAAGGAAGAGTGCTTTCAGAGACTTAAGAAAATGTTTTGAGATTATGTCACAATGGATACTTAACTGTCCTGATAATTATTTACTTTCTTCTTCATGATTACTTATGCATTTAAAAACAGGAATATTATGAGCAATATTCACTCTATTCGATAAAGAGTATACCCACTAAAGAAATTGTGAAGATCATATCACAAGATATAAAACTGCTAAACAGCCTTCCAGAATACCACCTTCTTGCTGTTTTTTTTTTGCTTATAATTAATTTTTTATATTTAATTTTGGTATTATTTAAACCTTTTCTCAGAGATCATCTAAACTTTCTAGAAGAAGGATGACTAATACATGAATTTAAGAATATATTAAGGTGTTCAGGATATAAAGTGTGGTCCTCTTTCTTGAATGTCTTGATTTCTTTCATGTATTTGCACATATATTCAGGATTCTGGGATTGGAAAAGATCAGAGTAGATCATTTATTTAATCTCTTAAGTCATAATTGACACATTAAACAAAAATGAAATGCTGAATAAATGGATATTATGAGTTTCTTCTTTAATGAATGGTTCTGAATAGCTCTGTGTATATTGGAAGCTCTCCTGAAGGTTGGGACCATCCCATTCTCAATTTTTTCAGCTATCCTGTAATGTTTGCAAGTGATCAGAGCAGGTAGAACACAATTAATAAGAGATTTTCCATAATTACCCTTGCCTGATGTGAAACAGACCACCTCTAAAGGAATATATCATTCAAGGAATGAATGCCATTACTTAGTTGCATCAGTTGACAATGCAACAATCTCACTTTTCCTTGACATATAACATCATCAGATTCAGTAGAGGTTTAGTTCTTTCTTCTCCAACTACTTTTCATGAACTTATATTTCAACTACATTAATTGACTGCACACTTTGGTGGAAAGGAATCAAAATAAATAAGATTTGTCAGATGTCTGGGTCTCAGATTAAAGTTGCAAAGCCATTGGAAGGAACTAACTGATAGATAAAGTTGTCAGCAATGGATCTGCTGCCTATATAAACTGTACCTGATCAGTCAGTTTAGGAAAGATTAAAATGTCTTCTTCCTCTTTCCATTCTTTTTTCTATTAATTTTCCTACTCTCCCCTTTTCCTTAATTGAAATTAAAACAAGAAGGGCATATATTAGTTTAAGATAGTTTAAAGTGATTTTGTCCCAAAGAAATCTTTGGAAAACTCCCACTGTTTAAGAAAGTACATAAAGTGAGGCTGTTAGAGTGTAGAAAAGTTATGAAGTACATTAAATATCAAATAGAAATGTTTGTATCTTATCCCAGACATAGTAGGGAACCACTGGATATTACTGAGAAGCTGAGTGATGTGGTTAGATTTATGCTTTAGAAAACACAGTTTAGCATCCTATATGAAGAATAAATTTGATAAAGAGGAGAATCTGAGAGAGGAAAAAAAGAAAGCATGACAAAAGATAGGTAAAAGGTAATGAGAAATTGAATGAAAGCCGAAGCTGTGAAGATGTAGAAAATAAAATCAAAAGATTTATTAGCTGGGGTTATGAGAATGAGTGAGCCAGAGGTTGTGAATATAAAATAAGGTTGTAAAGTTGGATGGAGTACTTCATAGAAATATGGAAGTTTGCAAGTGTTCTGTCTTGCTAAATGAATAAGCACAGTTTTGCATATAGTGAACTTGAAATATTTGAAGAAGATTGAATTGAAAATTTCTATTTAATAAGTCATTATTTGGGCCAGATACTCAGGAGAGAGACTGTTGTTGGAGAACTAGAAGACATAATATTACATAACAGGACACCTGTGTTCAATAATGAGATTAGCAAGAAACACATGGTAGAGAGAGGATTATTAAGGATGCTGGACAGAACTTTGAATTTTACCCACAGTTTTGAGGCATGGTGCAAAAGATGGTCTGAGACAGAAAACTAGGATAGAGATATTACAAGGTTAGTACCAAGAAAGAAGAGTGTAAAGAAAACCTAGAAAGGAGAGGTTCTCTACAGTCATAGGGTACTCAATAAAAGCAAATACTCCAATGAAGTAAAGGAAAAATAGGAAATTCAGTCAGACTGAGCATTTACAGATCATTGATCACTTCATAAAATATAATTTCATTTGAGTTATGGCATAAAAAATCAGGTGACAAAGGATTTAAAAGAGAGAAGAAAGGAGAGAATGAGAGGAAGATGTAAAAAATAGTGTTTTTATGATCATTGGCTTACAAAGTAGGAAGAGACATAGACTGATCGTGGGCTACAAGAGATATGGAAGGTGTGTGTGTGTGTATGCATTTTAAGGCAAAATTTAAAGAAATCAGTAAAGAGAGAGTGATGGAGATTGAAGAAATCAATATGATAGTGGAAACAATAGGACAGCAGAGAAGAAAGGAGGATAGGATCAATATTATATATTGAATTTCAGAAAAAGTACAAGAAACTCCACTGAAGAGAGGAATGAAAGAGAATGGAGATGATGTCAAAGGGTTGTGAGCTGAAGTCAGTGAGATGCCAAATATCTTCTAAATTCTTTAAAAAATATTTAAAAGTATTTAGCTTTAAAAGTTATTTAGATGTGATAATTCAGAGACAGTAATATGGGAGACAGAAGTATAAAAGAGAATGTAAGGATCAATGTCTATAGGAGGAGAATGAAGAATCAATTAGGGTGGAATAGTCAAAATGTCTTTCTTCACGAAGGGTTCAGATTACACTAGATAACACAATTGTAATGAACCAATAATCTCATTTTGTCGCTTTCTCTACCTCCACTAAACAGGACTAGAGGAGGAGGAGGTGGACAGAGCTAAGTTCACATGCCAGAGTACTGTTGATACACAATATAATTGTAATCAAGTCATAGAAATATTTGCCAGACATGTGAAGGAAGACATTCTTTTATACTTAAAGCATCCATGGAATGATAATACTGTAATCAACTAATACTCTATGAACTTTGGTTAAAGTTTTCCTAATGTTCTGTAGACCAAATCTGAAAAAACAAAGTGATATAAGCTTAGACAAGGGTACCTATACATCTAATTTTGTTTAAAATTATACAAAGAAAAAACATTTTTATCTGTTTCCAGAATCAGTCTTCAAATATCTTCAGAATGATTTTATACAAAATTATTTACCTTCCTAATAAATATATTTAAGTAAAAAAATAACAAACATGTAGAGAATAAAGCACATACATGTCAATGAATATCTGAATATTTTGAATTTATTGATGTTCACATCAGTTTTTTAATTATTGATAATGTTTTCATTTTAAACAAATTTTTAGGAACTAGGGAAAAGGAGCAGCTAGGTGATGCAGTGGATAGAGCACCAGTCCTGGTCAGGAGGACCTGAGTGCAAATCTGACCTCAGACATTTAATGATTGCCTAGCTGTGTGATCTTGGCAAGTCAATGAATCCCATTGCCTTAAATAAATTTAAAAAAAATTTAAAAAGAAACTAGGATAAAGACAAACCAACTAAATCCCCTAGTAAAAAATTAAGCACAATAGTATGTTTTAAGGAAAGCATTGTTCACCAGAGATTTTGAGTTTGTGAACAAAGAAAATATGGAAAAGTAGTTTAAAAACAAAGAAAAAATTATTCAATTAAAAAAAGATTCTGTCTATGACATTTATAACCAGTTTTAAAGTTAATATGTAGGTTCAAAAGGGAAGAAACTGAGGTAGAGAAAGATTATAATTATCTTACACAATGACCCAAAATAGAAAGTTATTTTGAATTGGATTTGAAAGAATAGAATGGGGAACTCAATCTTTTTATGTACCATTTATTATTTTATGAGCATGGTCAAATGGATCCTGTTTTGGTTTCTTTTTTTCTCTATACATCTTCTGTTTTCAATCATGATCAAGGGGATCATGGAGATACTGCAGAGGGGAATCAGTACATGTAAAGTCAGTCACCGAGATTCTTTGGTTTGCCCCTGACTCTACCCCTATGTCTGGAGAGATTTTATGAAGACAAGAAAAATGATTCAAAGCAGAATGATGATACAAATTACTTAAGGACTATATTGGCACCTGAAATGGAATGATGATCCAGAATTATTGGAAGAAATCTATATACAAACAATATGAAACTTTACACAGTCTATCCAACATGAAATTGGAAAATAAATTGTAATATCCTTTGCTCCACTTTCTCCCTCTGAATAGGGAGAAGTCAAATAATGATATCTGTTTTCTACTCAAAATAAGTCCTCATTTCATTCTTGTGCCTGTAAGACAACTTGGAATGATTTCAGAGAGGTCTAGGATTGCTTTCATCACTTGTCTGAATGTTTTTTTTTTTTATTCTCAAGGTTTAAAAAAATAAAAAAACCTATTTTTTCCTGAAGAAAACCAGAGTTATTTGTAATATTTTATTTAAGTGGAGGGAGGAAGAGTTTGAGGAGAGAAATAAATCAGAGAGACAAAGATAAAGACATAAAGATAAAGAGGGTAGTTTGGAAGAAAAAAATAGAGAGAAAGAGCCTGAGAAACAGAGACAGACTGGAGAGAGAGATAGAAAGTAGGAGAAAAGGGAGAAAGAAAAGAAAAGAGAGAAAGGAATAAAGAAAGAGGTAGATGAACCAACGGAGAGATGGACTGATATAATTTTTTCATCAGATGGGATCGTTTTTTTCCAATTATATATGAAGATAGTTTTCAACGTTTATTTTTGTAACGTTTTCAATAACAAATTTTTCTCCCCTGTCCAATGGTGCAAGCAATCTTAAATAAGCTATTCATGTACAATCAGGAATATTAGTCTTATAGTGAAAGAATAATCATTACTAAAGAAAAAAATACACGAGAAAGAAAAAAAACAAAATAACAACATAAAATGAAATTTGATATTTTGATTTGCATTCAGATTCTGTATTCTTTTTCTGCATAGGTTTGTCATTTTCTATCACAAGTCTTTTAGAATTACCTTTAATCACTGGATTGCTGAGAAGAGCTAAATCTATCAGTTTTGATTATCACACAGTGTTTCCATGTATGATGCTCAATCCACTCAAAATCAGTTCATAGAAGTAGTTCAAATTTTTTTTCCCCTGAAATCCACTTAGTCATCATTTCATATATAAAAAGTATTTTTGTAAATGTGGGTCCTTTTTGCTTTTTTATGATTATTTTGTGATACAGATATAGTGATGTTATTTCAGGATAAAAAAGGTACACAGACTTTTTAAATTACTATTTGGGCTTAGTTCCAAATTCCTAGAAAGGTTGGTTCTCAGTTTGAGCTCTACCATATTGTATTAGTGGCCCAGTTTTCCCACATTCTCCACCTTTATCATTTTCATTTTTTCCAAAACATTAGTCAATATGTTAAATGTGGGGTGTATTCAACCTTGATAGACTTGCTCATTCCATCAGTGCAAAAGTCAGGGACATTTCACTACATTTCTTTTTATCTTAGTTATATTGGATTAGTTTGTGCAAAAGATTTTTAATTTAATGCTAACAAAATTATTCAGTTTGCTTTTAATGATGTTCTCCATCTCTTCCTTAGTCATAAATTGCTTCCCTTTCCATGGAACTGACAGGCAAACTATTCTATGATCTTCTAGTTTGCTTATAAATAATATCTTTTATCTTTAAATCCTGTACCCATTTTGATCCTATCTTGGTTTCAAGTATGAGGTGTTGGTCTAATCCAGGTTTCTGCCATACAAACTTCCAATTTTCCCAACAGTTTTTATTGAAGAGAGTGTTGCTATCTAAGAAACTAGGCTCTTTTGGTTTATCAAACTGCAGACTACTTTAAATATTTCCTGCCTCTTTTGGACCTAGTCTATTGCACTTAACTGTCATTATTTCTATTTCTTAGTACTAGACAGTTTTGATGACTGATGATTTATAACATAATTTTAGATCTGGTAACATTAAGACACCGTCTTTTGCAATTTTTTTTCATTAAATTCCTTGATATTCTTGACTTTTTGTTTCTCCATAGGAATTGTTACAATTTTTTCTAGCTCATGGGTAGAATTGTCATTTTTATTATGTCAGCACAACCTATCCATGAGCAGTGGATATTTACCCAGTTATTTAAATCTGATTTTATTTGTGTTAAAAAGTGTTTTATAGTTGTTTTCCATAGAGTTTCTCAGTCTTCCTTGGATGGTAGACTCCCAAATATTTTATATTGTCTGAAGTTATTTTAAATTGCATTTCTCTTCCTACTCCTTGCTGCTGCTGTATTTTGCTAGTAATATATAGAAATACTGAGGATTTTGATGGGTTTATTTTATATCCTGAAAATTTCCTAGAGTTGCTAATTGTTTCTAGTAGGGTTTTAGATGATTTTTTTAGGGTTCTCTAGGTATAACAGCATGTTATCTGCAAATAGAGAGAATTGTATTGCTTCCTTCCCAATTTTAATTCAATCAATTTCTTTTTCCTTTTCTTATTGTTGAACCTAACATTTCTAACAGAATGTTGAATAGTATTTGTGATAATGGGCATTCTTGTATCACCTCAGATGTTACTGGGAATGCTTCTAGCTTATCCTCAATACATATAATGCTTATTGATGGTGTCAGATAGAAACTGCTTATAATTTTAAGGAACTATCCATTAATTCTTATAATTTGTAGTGTTTTTAAAAGGAATGGGTGCTCCATTTTGTCAATGACTTTTTCAACATCTATTGTGATTATCATATGGTTTTCTGTTGGGTTTCTTAATGATATAGTCAATTATACTGACAGTTTTCCTAATATTGAGCAAACCCTACATTCCTGGGATAAATTCTACTTGGTCATAGTGCATTATCCAAGTGATAACTTGCTATAATAACTTTGATAAGATTTTATTTAAGATTTTTGTAACCATATTCATGAGAAAAATTGGTCTATAATTTTCTTCCTCTGTTTTGACTCTTCCTGGTTTAGGTGTCAGCACCACAGTACTGTCATAGAAGGAGTTAGGCAGAGTTCTCCTTTCACTTATTTTTCCAAATAGTTTATAAATAATTCGTACCAATTGTTCCTTAAATGTTTGATAGAATTCACTTTTGAATCCATCTGGTCCAGGAGATTTTCCTTAGGGAGCTCAATACTGTCTTGTTGAATTTCTTTTTCTGATAAAGGATTATTTAGATATTGAATTTCCTCTTTATTTAACCTGGGCAATGTATGTTTTGGATAAAAATTCATTCATTTAACTTAGATTATCAAATTTATAATCATACAATTGCACAAAATTGTTCAGAATTAATTCTTTACTTTCCTCCTCATTGGTGGTGAGTTCAAGGGTTTCATTTATGATATTAGTAATATGATTTTCTGCTTTCATTTTTAAATCAAAGTAACCAAAGGTTTGTTTATTTTATTGTTTTTTATAAAGGAAAATTATGATTTTATTCATTAGTTCATGTTTTCTTGCTTTCGATTTTACTAATTTGTCCTTTAATTTTTAGAATTTCTAATCTGGTATTTAATATGGGGTTTTTAATTTGTTTTTCCTCCAATATTTTATTTCCATGTTTAGTTCATTGATTTCCTCTTTCTCTATTTCATTCATGTAACCATTTAAAGATATAATATATCCCCTAATAACTGTCTTGGCTTTGTCCCATAAGTTTTGTTATGCTGTCTAATTATTGTAATTATCTAGTAGGAAAGCATTAATGCTTTCTATAATTTATTATTTGATCCACTTATTCATTAAAATGAGGTTATTTAGTTTCCAATTAGTTTTAGATTAATCTATTCAATGCCTATTGTTACAAGTGATCTTTATCTCACTGTGTTTGAGAAGTAAGTATTCATTTGTTCTGCTTTTCTGTATTTGATTATGAGATTTTTATGTCCCAGTACAAGGTCAAATTTTGTGTATGTGCCAGGTGTTGCAGGAAAAAAAAAGTATATTACTTTCTATTCCCATTCGATCTTCTCCAAAGGTTTATCATATCTCTTTTCTATCATTCTGTTTACCTTCTTAACTTACTTTTTCTTTATTTTATGGTTAGATTTATCTTATTCTGACAGAGGGAGCTTGATGTCTCCCACTAGTAGATTTTTGCCGTTTATGTTTTCCTATAATTCATTCAATTTCCCCTCCATATTTGGTAATGAAATCATTTCATGGTCTATGATATCTTTTAGGATATTGTAATTTCCTTCCTTATCTCTTTTAATGAGATGTATTTTTGCAGCTGGTTTGTCTGAGATAAGGATTGGTACCACTGCCTGTTTCACTTCAGTTGAAGCAAAATATATTCTGCTCCAACCTTTTACCTTTACTCTTTATGTATCTCTCTGCTCCAAATGAGTTTTTTTTTTTTTAGGTTTTTGCAAGGCAAATGAGGTTAAGTGGCTTGCCTAAGCCCACACAGCTAGGTAATTATTAAGTGTCTGAGACCGGATTTGAACCCAGGTACTCCTGACTCCAAGGCCATGCTTTATCCACTACACCACCTAGACGCCCCTCCAAATGAGTTTCTAATAAACAGTATTTTGTAGGATTCTTCTTTATAATGCGCACTGCTATTTGCTAAAGTTTTATGGGTGAGTTCATTCCATTCACATTCAAATTTATAATTGCTACCTCTTTTATTACCCTCCATGCTATCTTCCCTCTGTTTATATTTTCCCCCTTTTATCGCTTTATATGTATTCTCCATACTTTGCTTCTTAATAGCACCTTCACTATGTTTGCCCCTTTATAACCAACCCTGTTCTACTTTCCCTTTGATCCTTCTTCCTTTCTTTCATTCTGTTGTTCCTTTCTTCCTCTCTTCTCCCCCTTTCCCCTCTTTGAAAGGTAAGATAAGTTTCTTAACTGAACTAGTCTGTATATGTTAATCCTTATTTGAGTCAAATCAGATTGAGAGTAAGATTGAGGCAGTTCTCAGATTCTCCCCCTTTTCCCTTCTATTGCAGTAGGTCCTTTCTAGCTTTTCATGCAATGAAATTTACCTCATTCAGTCTCCTCTATCCTCCTGTCTCTTTACTGTCCTCTTTCTCCCTCCCCCTTTTGTGTATGTGTGTGTGTGTGTGTGTGTGTGTGTTCTTTTATATCATTTTCTCTTGCTATTCTCCAAGTTTGGAATAATCTTACTTTTTTATTTTTGAAAGATTTTATTTATTTTAAACTTTAAAATTTTCCCCTCAGCTTGCTTCTCTCACCTCAGCCCCCAGAGTAGGCAGTCTATTAGTCTTTACATTGTTTCAATGGTATGCATTGATCTAAGTTGAATATGATGAGAGAGAAATCATACCCTAAAGGAAGAAGCATAAAGTATAAGAGATAGCAAAATTACATAATAAAATAAAATTTTTAAATGAAGGTAATAGTTTTTGGTCTTTGTTTAAACTATAATTCTTTCTCCGGATACAAATGATATTCTCTATCACAGATACCTCAAAATTGTGCCTGATTGTTGCATTTTGCAATGAGCAAGTTTATTAAGGTTGATCATCACCCCAATGTTAGTTTTAGGGTATATAATGTTCTGGATTTGATCATCCCACTCAGCATCAATTCATGCAAATCCTTCTAGGTTTCCTTGAATTCGCATGCCTCCTGGTTTCTAATAGAACAATAGTGTACCATCACATAGATATACCACAGTCTATTAAGCCATTCCCCAATTGAAGGACATACACTTTCTTTCCAATTCTTTGCCACCACAAACAGGACTGCTAAGAATATTTTTGAATAAATGATATTTTTGCTCTGTTTCATAATCTTTTCAGGATATAGACACAGTAGTGGTATTGCTGGATCAAAGGGTATGCACATTTTTGTTGCCCTTTGGGAATAATTCCAAATTGCTCTCCATAAATGTTGGAGGAGTTCACATCTCCACCAATAATTTATTAATGTCCCAAATTTCCCAGATCCCTTCCAACATTTTCTGGTCATATTGGATGGTCTGAGAAATGTAAGGTGGTCCCTCAGAAATGCTTTAATTATACTTCTCAAATAAGTCATGATTTAGAACGATTTTCCAAAGACTATAGCTCACTTTGATTTACTGATCTGTAAATTACATTTGTATATCCTTTGACCATTTGTCAATTGAGGGATAGATTATTTTTTTTGAAAATTTGATTCATTCTCTGTTTAATTTAGAAATGTGTCTTTTGCAGAAGTACCAATTGTATAAAAAAAAATTCCCAATATTCTACATTTCCTTTGATCTTTGTTACAGTGGTATTGTCTCTGCAAAAGCTTTTTAATTTAATGTAATCAAAATTATATAGTTTGTCTTTAATGATGTTCTCCATCTTTCCTTGGTCTTAAACTACTTCCTTTTCCATAGATCTGACAAATATACTACTCCTTGATCTTCTAGTTTGCTTATAATATTGTTATTTTTGTCAAAATCATGTATACATTTTGATCTTGTCTTGGTATAGGATGGAAGGTGTTGGTTTAATCTAAGTTTCTGCCATCCTAACTTCCAGGATTCCCACCAGTTTTTATCGAAGAGAGAGTTTTTATCTCAATAGTTGGACTCTTTGGGTTTATCAAACTGGAGGTTACCATAATCATTTCTTTCTATTGCACGTAGTCTATTCCACTAACGCACCACTCTATTTCTTAGCCAATACTAGGCACTTTTGATGACTGATGCTTTATAATATAATTTTTGATCTGGCAAGGCTTAGCCACCTCTTTTTGCTCTTTTTTTCATTGAATCTCTGTTAATTCTTGACTTTTTATTACTCCATAGAAATTTACTTACAATTTTTTTCTAACTCAGTAATGTTTTGCAATTTTGATTGGTAGGGCAGTGAACAAATAGTTTAGTTTTGGTGGAATTGTCTATTTTATTACAATAGCTTAGCCTATCCATCATCAGTTGATGTTTGCCCAGGTATTTAAATCTGATTTTATTTGTGTGAGAAGTGTACTTTAATTGTTTTCAAAAAGTTTCTGAGTCTGCCTTGGCAGGTAGACTCCCAGGTATTTTATATTGTCTGAAGTTATTTTGAATGGGATTTCTTTCTAGCTCTTTCTGCTGTATTTTGCTAGTCATATATAAAAATGATGAGGATTTATGAGGGTTTATTTTATATCCTGTGACTTTACTATAGTTGCTAATGATTTCTCATAGTTTTTAGATGATTTTTTGAGATTTTCTAGGTATACCATCATGTCCTCTGCAAAGAGTGAGAGTTTTGTCTCCTCGTTCCCTATTCTCATTCCTTCAATTCCTTTTTCTTTTGTTATTGCTGAGGTTAATATTTCTAATATGATATTGAATAGTAGTGGTGATAACAGCTCCTTGTTTCATCCCTGATTTTATTGGGAATGCCTCAAGCCTACCCCCATTGCATATAATGCTTGTTGATGTTTTCAAATAGATACCACTTATTATAGTAAGGATAAAACCATTTATTCCTACCCTCTCTAGTGTTTTTATTAGGAACAGGTGCTATATTTTGTCAAAAGCTTTTTCAGCACCTATTGATATGATGATATTATTTTTGATAGGCATGATATTGATATAATTCATTATACTAACAGTTTTCCTAATATTGAACCAACCCTGCATTATTCCTGGGATAAATCCTACCTGATCATAATGTTTTCTGATATTCATTACATGATATATAATCATTAAACTAAACACTTCACACTTCCAGACCTGCATCAATTAATCGTCAAGTAATTATTAAGTATCTAATGTTGATATAATTAATTATATTAGTTTTCCTAATATTGAGCCAGCCCTGCATTCCTGGGATAAATGCTATTTTTTCATAATATATTATCCTATTGAGACCTTGTAATCATTTTGCTAAGATTTTATTTAAGATTTTTGCATCTATATTCATCAGGAAGATAGGTTTATATTTTTTTTCCTCTGTTTTAACTCTTCCTGGTTTAGGTTTCAGTACCATATTGTTATCATAGAAAGAGTGAGGCAGAGTTCTGTCTATATCTATTTTTCCAAAGAATTTATATAGAATTGGAACTAGTTGTTCCTTAGATGTTTGGTAGAATTCACTTGTGAATCCATAGCATTTTTAAAGTATCTGATGTCTCCTGTCATTTTTTTCTTGCAAGATGTTAAATGTTTCTTGATTTCTTTACCCAATTTTTCCTTTTGAATTTTAAACTCTTTTCTGTGATCTTCTAAGAATTTTTTTGTGCTGGAGACCAATTCATATAGCCTGTTAAACTTCACATAAAGCATATCTATTATACTTATTTTCTGAGCTGATATTAGCATCTCCAAGGAAACATTCAATAGACCATGTTTTATTATTTGTCCGAGGGTCTTGTGTTGGATTAGGGGCTTGTTTGTAGATCTTTGGTGTTGAGAACCTCAGATCTCTTGCTTACAGGAGAAAAGAATAAGAGGAGGTTACTCAATGGACCAAACAATAAGGAACACCAGGTGCTTTCTCTGGATTGTCTGTATTGGGGATATCAGTTACCATCTCCCATGCCTGGGGTTATAGCTAGAATGTCCTCACTGCATCCCAATCCCTGGACTAAACTATCAGGAGAGTAAAAAGCAGAGTTTCTCTCTGGATATTCAGTTCTGGAGAAGTCCGCAGCCCACACCAGAACTTTGGGAAAGTTATGTATACCTGAGACTGTTTTGGTGTAGTTTGTACTGGGGAAGATTGTGCCCTCCCAATGGACTGGGAGTAGCTCCTCTGGGAATGCCTCTGGGGCAGTCCAGACCAGTAACAGCACTGGCCAAATGGTTGTCCTGGAAAGTGGCACTGGAGATTTCCCAGGCTGCCCAGAGCAAAGCATTCCACTCTAGCAGCAAAGATTCTCAAGTTAATCCCCCAACTCACACTTCATCCAGTTGCTCTCTGCCCTTGGCATGCCCAAGCTCCGCCCCCCCATAACAGAATTTGCTAGAAGATGTTTCATTCTCTTCTTTAATAGATTCTGTTGCTCCAGCAACTGTTAAGAGGCTTGATTTATTTTAGTTCCCAGAGAAAGATAGGAAAGCATAAAACATTGCCTGATTTTTCTTCACCATCTTGGCCAGAAGTTTGCTGTCAAAACTTTTATAATAAAATATTTCATTACTATGTCTAGTTTTTTTTATGCCTAATCAGTAAGCTCAATTCTCCTGTTCTTACTGGCTTGCTCTTTTTTTTCTTTTCTGGATTATATCTTTTGTTCAATTATTTATTATAGATTTAAGATTCATAAATGATACTGTTAATAAATGCAAAGTCCAACATATTTCAAACCTTCTCAGGTTCTGATGTTGAATCAAATATTAAATGAAGTATACTAGGGAAAAATGTATTTTTAGGATATTCCAAATTCCATTGTCAAATTCCCAAGCATCTGTCTCTCTCTCTCTCTCTCTCTCTCTCTCTCTCTCTCTCCCTGTCTCTGTCTCTGTCTCTGTCTCTTTTTTCCTGTCTGTAGTACTCTCCTTTTATCTTCTCTCTAATGTCATGACTTTAAAGAGTCTGCTTTTATTAAACTAAACACTTCAAACTTCCAGACCTGCATCAATTAATCAGCAAGTTATTAAGTCTCTAATATATACCATTTACTATACCTAACACTAATCAAAATAATTATACCTACTTATGCAACAACTATATTTAATGAGTATTTATTTTTTCCTAACAGAACTAATAGCCTCTCTCTCTCTCTCTCTCTCTCTCTCTCTCTCTCTCTCTCTCTCTCTCCATCTATCCATCATCTTTCTTTCTATCCAAAAACACACAAATAGCTATAAACTCTTGCAAATATAGAATTATATTTGTAATTGGCATTTGATGACAAAATTAGGAAAGAAAAGCATAGCATATTTATTCTGAACCCATGATCAAATAGATAGCTAACTGTAGTTTCAAAAGTGGAGCACAAGTCTATCTAACCGTATTAAATGCCTTTTGTAACTGTGAAGCTTTGTATTTAAGCCTTTACAATTTTCCTAACAGTGATGGAAAGCAAAACAAAACTAATAAAAAAGAATTACACGTGCATGAATTATTCACCAAGTATAATTCACGGGAGAAAGTTAATTGTTTCTTTACCTAACATGTTGAATGTCGATTTCAAGCCATTAGAATTCATTAATAATGAAACTTTGTTTGACCTTCTGCAGTAAACTTTGTAGTTGTTAAAAGTTCGGTTTTAACTAGGAAATCAAGGTCAAACAAACCATTATGTAAATATATATAATCTTATCAATTCTTTTGATATAAACAAATAAACATGTAATACTTTGCCTTGCCCTCAAGAATTACATGTTTATTTGTTTACATCAAAAGAAAAGTTATGATTAGTTACATTTAACAAATTGGCAAATATAGAAATTATTCTAACTTACTAAGATTAGTGGTAGTATAGTCAGCTAGATGACACAGTGGATAGAGTATTGGGTCTGAAGATAGGCAGAATTATCTTCCTGAGTTGAAATCTGTCCTCAGATGCTATTATGCACTTTCTTGGGCTCTTTAATAGAGAAAAATAGGATCAATCAAAATAATAAAAGGTTTATTTACTTTGCTTCTTTTTTCACAATTGTTATTTTCATTTTTCATTTACTTGTTCAATTATTTACTTACATTCCATTTTATAAATCTTTCTTTTTATTTTTAGGATTTTTCATTTTGTCTTTAATTAAGTTTTGAATTGCTCATTTTCAACATTTTAGTTTAATACCCAATTATTTAACCTCTTCTTTTATAAAGTATTCAGAAGTATAAAATTTCCCCCATAACTACTTTGATTGTGTTTCATCAGTCTAGGTTTGAAGTCTCATGGTCTTGGATAAAATTGTTGATTATTTTTATGTAAGGGGTATTTGATTCACTCATTCTTTAAAATTAGAGCAATTTGTTCTCAATTTTTAACTTTGATTTCCATGGGCCTTTATTATGCTTCATTTCTATTGCATCATGATCTTAAAAGGGTACTTATAATACTTTTGCTTTCCTGTATATTCTAATAAATGGTCAATTTTTGTTTAGCTGCTATGTACATCTTAGAAAAAGGTATATCGGGGGCAGTTTGGAGCTACACTGTTTAGAGCACTAACCTGGAGTCAGGAGGACCTGGGTTCTGTCCTCAGATAGATTTCTTCCTGGCTGCTGAAGTACCTTTTCCTTTAGCTTATAATTTTGGAAGTTGGCTACAAAATTTCTTGAAATTTTCATTTTGGGATAATTTTCAGTTAGTTATTAGTGAATTCCAAAAGGACTAATTTAAGTTATTCTTTTATGAAATTAGGGCAATATCCTGTTAGGATAACACCCTGAAATATATTGTCCTGGCCATTTAATTTCATTTTGCATTTGTTGTTTGTCTGTTAGGATCATAATTTGAAGGTAATTCAATTATTATCAAATTTCATGAAAGTATTTTCCAAATCAATTGTTTTTCTTCTAAATGACTTTATATTTTTCTATATTTTTCTAGTATTTTTATTTTATTTTATTTATTCTTTTCAATATTATTTGATTTTTTATTTTTTTAAATTACATGAACAGAAAGCTGTCAACGCTCATCTTTCTAAATTTTTGAGTTAAATATTTGTCTACCTCTCTCTCTTCCTTAGCCCAGTGAGTAATCTGCTATAAGGTAAAAATATACACTGCTATTTAAAATATTTCCATATTAGTCATATTGTGTAAAAAGAATCAGAACTGAAAAGAAAAAATAAACCTGCGAAAAAAAAAGAAAACAAAATAATTTTTGAAAAAGTGAAGATAGGATGCCTTGGTCTGCATTCAGACTCCATATTTTTTCTCTGGATATTGATGGCATGTTCCAGTGTTGCTGTTTACATGCACAATGTTCACTGGTTTTACCAACTTTAAAGTTGTCCAAACTAGTACATGTTTCACCAGAATTTCTGGTCTTGAAATTTGCCTTCCTTGCTTGTGTCAGTACCATCATTGCCAGTCTGCTCTATCACTGTCATGCTGAGTCAGGACTTAAGCTCCACTTTTTCTAAGAGTCTCCTTCCAGCTTCCCAGCTCTCACACTTACCCTGAGTTATTGACCTTTTTACCCACATGATAATGATTTTCTCAAAAGTTCTTCCTTGATATATTGATTGAAATTGTGTTTTGTTCATTTGTGAGGGGGTGGGGCAGTTTTATAATATTAGTGTCGATATGAAAGCCACAATCAGAAAAAGACCATGCTCTATATCTTTCAGGAAAGTAACATTAAAAACTATCATAATAATTTAGAACAAGAAGATAAAATAATCCTTGAAAGAATCCCTCAATTACCTACAGAAAGAGCTCCCAGAATAAATACTCCACAGAATATTATAACTAAATTATAGAATTCTCAGCAAATGGAGAAAATGTGAAAAGCTGCCACAGTCAGGATTATTCAGAAATTATAAGCTTAAAATTTACCCATTTGGAGCACCTGGAAAATGATATTCTTGAAGGAAATGGCCATTTGGTTGCAACAAAGAATCAACTGCTATGCAAAATTCAGCATTTTCTTCAGGGGTAAAAGATGAATTTTCAATGAAATATAGGTCTTTAAAACTCACCTGATAAAAAGACAAAAACTGAACTGAAAATTTGATCTTCAAATATTAGACTCAAGAAATGTGTAAAGAGGTAACTGGAATGGGGAAAGTATTTGTCAATAAGATAAAATTCATTGCATCCCTAAAAATAAAGATAATTCTTATAACTCTTATGAATTGCATTCCTCTTAGAATAGAAAAAATGAGGGAGAGCTAAGAGGTGCACTCAATAGATAACCACTCCTGGAGTCAGGAGGACCTGAGTTCAAATCTGACCTCAGACACTCAATAATTGCCTAGCTATTTGAACTTGGAGAAAACATTAACCCCATTGCCTTAAATAAATAAAATTTAAAAGAATAATAGTTAAAAGGTGCATACTTAGTGCATACTAGATGGTGTGACTAAAAATTGATCATGAAAATGATGATGCTTTAGTTGATAATTTAGCTCATGAAAATCATATTTCTATTGCAACAATTGGAGGAAGTATAAATAGAATGTGTGGATAGGAATAGATTATGAATTGATGATACTTTCTTTACATTATGCTTCAGTCTAGCAGGGTTATATTTATATAGGGATAGTTGGAATAAATGTATTTGGAAAGTAGGTGTAGGTATAAATTGATTATAATTTGATGTTGCTCCTGGCTCTTGAGAACTGTATTTCTATTGGGAGAGTTGAATGTAGTGCAGATAGACAGAGATCATATCTGGAGTCAAATATATTATTCATCCTCTGAAATTTTTTGAAAAAGGCCATGTATTGCAAATTACATCTCAGTCAAATCAAAAGGAAAAATAGAACTAATGAAAAGAGATAAGAAATAAAATTACATCTCCTTAGAAGGTAGGATAGGTAATGAGGTAATATCAATATACATATGAATCAATGGTTTAGCAATCATATTCGTAGAGAAAAACTAAAATTATACACAAATATCCTTAATGACTATTGATGCAAGTATTTTAAGTAAAATATTAGCCAATTAAATAAAATATTTGCTGAAATAACATAATTCAACAAACTATTACTAGGAAAATACTGCACAGTCTGGTAGGATTTATAACAGGCATGCAAGGATGATTAAATAGAGGACTCCCTAACTTGCCTGATAAACATATTCAGATATTTCTTGGGTAGAGTCAAAATAGTAAAACAAAGTTATTAAACTCCTAGAACCTTTCCTGAAAAAAGTGAAGCACTTAAGTGAAGCATTTAAAAAGATACTAGAGTTACAGAAACTACAAAAAGTAGTGAAACAAGTTTTCATCCAAAGACATCTTGGAAGAACATCACCCAGTTCTGTCTCATGTGGTTTAAAGTGATTGCAGACTGGTGTAGAGAAGAGAATTGGGAAATGAGGGAAGGATCTTGGTCACATCACTCCTCATGTCAAGCCAGAGATACAACAGGGAAGGATTGAGGCTGCCAAGTCCAGCTCAGAAGACAATATTTGAGTCCAACAATACTGCTGCAGCAGATTTTTCTGGGTTGTTTTACCTTGATGCAGGCAACGAATCCCAAGACAAAAGATTCCAGAGTAGAAAGCCAGGGAACATTTCCCCGAGGCCCTAGCACAAAAAGTTTAGGATTATATCACATATAACTAGCATAAGAGTTCAAAAGAATTTAGAAAAGAAATAAAAGGTGTGCTAGCAATTTAAAGGTATTTTATTGATAGGAAACCTAAAAACACCATTTCAGAAGAGGAAAGCATTGACAAAATTTCTACATATGAAGCCTCAAAAAGGATTAGCAATTGGTCTCAATTGCAAAATGAGCTGGTAAAAAGAGCTCTAACAGTGTTTTAAAAAACAAAGAAAAGAAAAGAAATGAGACTCATGCAGGAGAATTATGAGGAAGTGATTAAAGATGTCAGTTCCTTTAAAAGTAAAAATGATCTACTGGGAAAAGAATATAATTCATCAAAAAGTAAATTTGCAATTGGAAAAGGAATGTAACTCATAAAAATTAAAATTAGCAAGCTAGAAAAGGAAAACAGCCCATTTAAAAGTTAAATGAAGTATAGAAAGAAAACACAAAATCTAACTAAAGAAAACATGACCAAAAAAATTTGAATTAGACCAATGCAAACTAATGACAGTGAAATAATATGATCCAATGAACAAAACAAAAAGGTTGAAAAATAGATAAAAATTTAAAATATCTCATAGAAACAAATGAACAACCTGGAGAATTTGTCCATGTGAGATAATTTATGAATTATTGTTCTATATGAAATCTTTGATCAAATAAAAAGAGCCTGGAAATATATTTAAGGGAATTTTCATAAAAAACTTTTCTAATATTCTAGAACAAGAAGTTGAACTAGTTATTGGATTCCAAAATTAAAAGTCCAAGGAAAATTGTAGTCAAATTTTAGATTTCTCAGATAAAGAAAAGAAAATATGCTAGCAACCAAAATGAAACAATATAAGTTCAAACAAGGTACAGTCAACATTTCTTGGAACTTGTCAAATCCAATATTAAAATATTGTAGGGCATGGAATATTATATGGCACAGGGAAAAGGCGTTTTGATTACCACCAAGAATCAATTATCCTGTAAAATTCAGCATATTCAGTCAAGAGACAAAGATCTATTTCCAATGAAATAGAGGACTTTTAAAATTACCTGATGGAAAGACCAGACTGAAATAGAAAATATGATTTTTCAAAAACAATGCTGAAGTTATGCAAAAAGGTAAAAAACCATTAATTAATTAGATGAAACTTCTGACATTCATATATATATATATACATATCATAGTTCTTGAGAAAAGTATTTCTCTTAGAACAGTTGAAAGGAGTATACTTAGATGATGGTGTGGGTATAAATTGATTATGGCATGTTGGTACTTCTAGCTCTTGAGAGTTCTATTTCTATTGGGACAGTTGGAGGGATAGTATTAGACAAAGGCTGTGGGTATAAAGTGATTTTTATGTGATGATATTTATAACCCTTAAGAGTTATGCTTCAACTCAGGATAATTTATAGGAGTACACTTTGATGAAGATTGAAGGTATGGACTTCTGGGTCAGAGTCAAGATGGCTGCATGAAGGTAGCATGCTCCCAGATCTTTTAGCTACACAAAATTTAATGAAGCCTCTGCACAGACATTAAATTTACAGATGCCATCAAAAAAACAATATCCAAAGAAGTTTTCAATGCCAGACATCCTGGAGCATCTTCAGTGAAGGTCTGTCTCTTTTGGGTGGGGGGGGGGAATGGGAAGCTAGGCAGGAGAGTGGGAAAGCCAGTGGGAGGTCTTTAGCCACAGTGCAGTCTAACTCCTATCAATGTGACAACAGCATAGGTCCTGGCAGCTAGATAGAAAGACAGCAGGATGAGTCTCAATCATATAAAAAGATCATATAAAACGTCTGAATCCTGGGAACACTAGGGAAAAAAGACATAACCAATTTGAGAACAAACTACTACCTAGGCAGAACCTGGACATAAAAGAAAAAATAAACCTGTAGCTGGGCTGCACAGGCAACACCTTGGTCATTGATAAGCCAGGAATCAGGCCTTAACCCCAACATAAAAAAGTGGGTCTATAGTCCCGATAACTGAGGATTAGAGCTCACAAAATCAAGATGAGCAAAAAAAAAAAAATACAACTAAAAGAGCAATAACCATAGGAAGTTACCATGCAGATAAAGATGATAATAATACCTCCACAGAGGAAGAAAACAATGAAAAATCATAAAAAAACTTATGATTTGAACTGAAAACCAAAAACTCATAGAAGAGGTTAAAATAGAATGTACAAACCAAAAAAGAAAGGAAGAAAAAATTGAAAAAGGAAAAGAAAATTATGCTTCAAAATTATGAAAAATTGACCAAGGAAATCAGCTTCTTTAAAAGTACAAATAATGAAGTGGTAAGAGAATGCAACTCTTCACACAATGAAAGTGACCAATTGGAAAAGGAAACATAAAGCTAAGTGAAGAAAATAAAACCCTAAAAATTAGAACAGGACAAATAGAAAACAATAAATCTATGAGATTACAAGATACTATCAAACAAAGTAAAATGGTTAAAAAAATTAAGAAAACAATTAAGTACCTTTTTAGAAAAAATAAACATGCTGGAAAATAGACAAAGGAGAAGTAATTTACAAATTATTGTAAAACCAGAAAGCCCAGATTCAAAAAAAAAAAAAGAACACAGAAAGGGAAATATCAGAGAAAACATTCCAAATCTGCTATAGCAAGAAAACAATATAGCCAATGAAAGAACACACAGAACACCTGAAAGGGAGATCCCAGAATAAAGCCTCCAACAGCCATCAGAGCCAAATTTCAGACTACAAATACTGCAAGCAACAAAACTGCAAGCAATAAAACAGAAGCAATTGAAATACAAAGGAAGCACAAGCACACTTACACAGGACTTATTACTTTCAACATTGAAGGAGCAGGGGACCTGGAATACCATCTATCAGAGGACAAAGAACATTTGATTATAACCAAAAATTTACTAACCTACAAAATAAATCATATTTCATTAAGGGAAAAGCTGGATATTGAATGAGGATATTGAATGAATTGAATGCATAAAAAAGCAAAAACAAAAAATGTGTTAGGCAAGAAAATCAAATTGTATGCAATTCTATGAGGGAAGATATAACACTTTTAATATTTGAGAATTGTATTTCTCTTAGGATAAATAAAGTTTTGAACATAATTGAAGAGATTGGATTTAGAGGACATGGGTATGATTGATTCTCATCTTTCCATTAAAGAGGAACAAAATGACATCATTATGTTTGAGACAAAAAGCCCCAATGAAAAGCTGGGATGTTTATTCTAAACTTTGGTGTCTCAGTTTCTTTGGACCTAATTAAATTTACTTTGTTCATAAAGCTTAGCACTGTCTCTGATGAGGATACCCTATGCTGGTTAATCTTGAGTCAGTATCTCCCATTATAATTAATTGTAAATTTGTTAAGAGAGACCTTCATAATGTCCCATTTTTTAGAGCTCTTAGAGACTCTGTAGTTAATTAATAAGTGACATTAAGGGCAAAGGGTGGGAAACTATTTAGAAAGAAATGACTTAATACATATTCCATTTAGCAAGCCTTTACATACCATGGTTTTGAAGCTAAAGGGAAGGAGAGATTGTGGGACAGAGTATACTTGGGGGTGTACAAATTATTCATAAAATGATTTGGCTTTGTATGATACTTTCGTTAATGAGGAATGTGTGTATGGGAATTTCAAAAAGTGGTAAGGTATAAAATGTTTATAATTTATGTTATTCATGATGCTTGAAAAGTTTATTTCAAATAGAAGGAGGAGAAGGTATGTAATATTTATAAGGTAACACTGTGTATCAAGCAATCAAATAATCAATCAATCAACCTGTGACTGTATTTTTCTTTTTTCTTTTATTATTAACGATTTTATTTGAGTATTACAATTTTTCTCCCATTCTTACTTCCCTCCCCAACCCCCCACAGAAAGCAATCTGTCCATCTTTATTTTGTTTCCATGTTGTACATTGATCCAAATTGAGTGTTATGAGAGAGAAATCACATCCTTAAAGAAGAAACAAAAAGTATAAGAGATAACAAGATCATACACTAAGATACTTTTTTTCTAAATTAAAGGGAATAGTCGTTGAACTTTGATAAAATTCCACAGCTCTTTATCTGAATAACGAAGGTATTCTCCATTCCAGACAGCCCAAAATTGTCCCTGATTTTTGCACTGATGGAGTGAGCAAGTCCACCAAGGTTGATCATCACCCCCATGTTGCTGTTAGGCTGTAGTGTTTGGTTTTTTTCTGGTTCTGCTCATCTCACTCAGTATCAATTCATGCAAATCGCTCCAGTATTCCCTGAATTCCCAACCCTCCTTGTTTCAAATAGAACAATAGTATTCCATTACATACATAGACCACAGTTTGCTCAGCCATTCCCCAAATGAATGACATTTACTTGATTTCCAATTCTTTGCCACCACAAACAGAGCTGCTATGAATATTTTTGTACAAGTAATGTTTTTACCCTTTTTCTTCATCTCTTCACCAGTAGTGGTATTGCTGGATCAAAAGGTATGCATAGTTCCAAATTTCTCTCCAGAACATTTGGATTAGTTCACGGCTCCATCAACAATGTAATAGTGTCCCAGATTTCACCCTTCCAACAATGATAATTATCTTTTCTGGCCATATTGGCCAGTCTGAGAGGTGTGAGGTGGTACCTCAGAGAAGCTTTAATTTGCATTTCTCTAATAATTAATGATTTACAGCAATTTTTCATTTGGCAATGAATTGTTTTGATCTTCTCATCCATAAATTACCTTTGCATATCCTTTGACAATTTGTCAATTGGAAAATGTCTATATTTTTAAAAATATGACTCAGGGGGCAGCTATGTGGTGTAGTGGATAAAGCACCAGGCCTTGAGTCAGGAGTACCTGAGTTAAAATCTGGTCTCAGACACCTAATAATTACCTAGTTGTGTGGCCTTGGGTAAGCCACTTAACCACATTTGCCTTGCAAAAAAAACCTAAAAAAATATGACTCAATTCTCTCTATATTTTAGAAATGAGTCCCTTGTCAGAATCATTACTTGTAAAAATTGTGTCCCAATTTGCTACATTTCTTTTGATCTTGGTTACAGTGGTTTTATCTGTGCAAAATCTTTTTAATTTAGTATAATCGAAATCATCTAGTTTGTTTTGGTGATGTTCTCCATCTCTTTCTTAATAATAACCTTCTCCCCATTCCATAGATCAGACAGGAAAACTAGTCTTTGAATTTCTAATTTGGTTATAGTATTGTTTTTTACATCTCAATCCTGTAACCATTTGGATCTTATCTTATGAAAAGGGTGTTGGTCTAAACTAAGTTTATTCCATATGAAGTTCCAATTTTCCCAGGAGTTTTTATCGAGGAGAGAGTTTTTATCCCAATAACTGGACTCTTTGGGTTTATCAAACAGCAGATTACTATAATCATTTCCTGTGTTTTTTTCTAGTCTATTCTACTGGTCCACCACTCTATTTCTTAGCCAATACCAAACAATTCTGATGACTGATGCTTTATAATATAACTAGATCAGATAGGACTAAGCCCCCTTCTATAACATTTTTATCATTAAATTCTTGGAAATTCTTGACTTTTTATTTCTCCATATGACTTTACTTACAAGTTTTTCTAACTCATTAAAGTAATTTTTTTGGAATTTTGACTGGTAGGGTAATAAACAGGTAGTTTAGTTTTGGTAGAATTGTCATTTTTATTATATCTCTACCTATCCATGAGCAGTTGATATTTATCCAGTTATTTAAATCTGATTTAATTTGCATGAGAAAGTGTTTTATAATTATTTTCAAAAAGTTTGTGAGTCTGTCTTGTTAAATAGACTCCCAGTTAATTTATATTTTCTGAGGTTACTTTGAATGGGATTTCTCTTTCTAGCTCTTCCTGCTCTATCTTGCTAGACCTAAATAGAAAAGTTGAGGATTTATGAGGGTTTATTTTATAACCTGCAACTCTGCTAAAATTGTTAATTGTTTCCAGTAGTTTTTTGGATGACTTCTTGATATTCTCTAGGTAGACCATCATTTTTCTGCAAAGAGTGAGAGTTTTGTCTTTTCGTTTCCAATTCTAATTCCTTCAATTTCTTTTTCTTCTCTAATTGCTGAATCCAACATTTCTAATGTTATGTTAAATAGTAGTGGTGATAATGGACACCCTTGTTTCAACCCCTGATCTTATTGGGAATGCCTCTAGCTTCTATCCATTGAATATAATGCTTGTTGATGGTTTAAGATAGATACTGCTAAATATTCTAGGGAACAGTACATTTTTTCCTATACTCTCTAGTGTTTTAAATAAGAATGGATGCTGTATTTTGTCAAAAGCTTTCTCAGCATCTATTGATATGATCATATAATTTCTGATAGGTTTGTTGTTGATATAATTGAGTATACTAAGTTTTCCTAAGATTGAACCAACCCTGCATTCCTGGGATAAATCCTACTTGATCATAATGTATTATTCCAGTGATAACTTGTTGTAATCATTTTGCTAATATTTTATTTAAGATTTTTGCATCTATATTCATCAGGGAAATAGGTCTATAATTTTCTTTCTCTGTTTTAACTCTTCCTGATTTAGGTATCAGCACCATATTAGTTTCATATAAAGAGTTAGTCAGAGTTCCATCTTTCCTTATTTTTCTGAAGAATTTATGCAGAGTTGGAACCAATTGTTCCTTACATGTTTGGTAGAACTCACTTGTGAATCCATCACTCCCCAGAGATATTTTGTTAGGGAGTTCAATGATGGCTTGTTGAATTTCTTTTTCTGAGATAGGGCTGTTTAAGTATTTAATCTCCTCTTCATTTAACCTAGGAAACTTATATTTTTGTAAATATTCATCCATTTCACTTAGATTATAAAATTTATTGGCATTTATTTGGGCAAAATAATTCTGAATTCTTACTTTAATTTCCTCCTCATTGGTGGTGAGTTCACCTATTTCTTTTATGATACTAGCAATTTGGTTTTCTTATTTCTTTTTCTTAATCAAATTTACCAGAGGTTTATCAATTTTATTTTGTTTTCATAAAACTAACTTTTGGTTTCATTTATTATTTCAATTGGTTTTTTTTTTGCTTTTGATTTTATTTTCTCCTTTAATATTTAGAATTTCTAATTTTGTATTTAATTGGGGATGTTTAATTTGTTCTTTCTCTAATTTTTTTAATTGCATGTTTAGTTCATTGATTTGCTCTTTCTCTAATTTATTCATGTAAGCATTTAAAGATATAATATATCCCCTGAGAGCTGCTTTGAGTGAATCCCATAGGTTTTGGCAGGTTGTTTCATTATTGTCATTATCTAGGATAAAATGATTAATTTTTTTCTATAATTTGCTTTTTGGTCCACTCATTCTTTAAAATGCGTTTATTCACTTTCCAATTGGTTCTGGGTCTATATCTCCTTGACTCAATATTGCTTATGACATTTGTTGCCTTGTGATCTGAGAAAGTTGTATTCACTATTTCTGACTTTCTGCAGTTGATCATTAGGTTTTTGTGTCCTAGTACATGGTCAATTTTTGTATAAGTTCCATGTACTGCAGAGAAAAAGGTATATTCCTTTCTATCCCCATTCAATTTCTTCCATAAGTCTACCATACCTAGTTTTTCCCTTTTTTTTAGGCTTTTTTTTTTGCAAGGCAAATGGGGTTAAGCGGCTTGCCCAAGGCCACACAGCTAGGTAATTATTAAGTGTCTGAGACCAGATTTGAACCCAGGTACTCCTGACTCCAAGGCCGGTGTTTTATCCACTACACCACTTAGCTTCCCCCATACCTAGTTTTTTTTTTTTTTTTTAACAATCTATTTACCTCCTTAACTTCTTTCTTGCTTATTTTATGATTCGATTTATCTAGATCTGAGAGTGGGAGGTTGAGGTCTCCCACTAGTAGAGTTTTGCGGTCTATATCTTCCTGTATTTCTTTCAGCTTCTCCTCTAAGAATTTGGATGATATCCTATTGGGTGCATATGTATTAGTATTGAAATAACTTTATTGTCTATTGTACCTTTTAGGAGGATAAAGTTTCCTTCCTTATCTCATTGAAAGCCATCTATTTTTTGCAGCTGCTTTGTCTGAGATAAGGATTGCTACCCCTGCTTTTTTCACTTCAGCTGAAGCAAAATATATTTTGCTCCGACGTTTTACCTTTATTCCATATGTATCTCTCTGCTTCAAATGTGTTTCTTGTAAGCAGCATACAGTAGGTTTCTGGTTTTTAATTCACTCTGCAATTTGCTTAGATTTTAAGGGAGATTTCTATCAATTCACATTCAAAATTATGATTACAAATTCTTTATTGCCCTCCATGCTGTCTTCCCTCTGTTTGTACTTTCCCCCTTTCCCCCTTATCCATATTCCCCAGCATTTTGTTTCTGAATACCACCCCCTTCAATGTGTTTGTCCTCCTATCACCCCCTCCCCTTTCTTTCCCCTTTCCTTTTTTCCCTTTTACCTTTACTTCCTTTTGTTACTTCTCCTTTTTCCCCTCCTCCTCCCTTTCCACAACCTCCTCCCCTTTTCTCTTTTTAATACTTCATACTTGAAAAGCTAGATGTTTTTTAAGTTAACAGAGTATTTATAAGTTGACTTTAAGTCAAGTCTGATGAGAAGACGTTTCAGGTGGTTCTCAGATCATCCCTTCTTCACCTCTATTACCATAGGTATTTTGTACCTCTTAGCATAATGAGATTTACCCCATTCAATCCTTTCCCTCCTTCCATCTTTTTCCTGTCCCCCTTTTTAAGGAGGCTGTGTTTTGAAATCATTCTCCCTGAGTCATAGAAATGACTCCCCAAGTCATTTAAATCATTCTCCCTGAGTCATAGGAAATCCATCACTTCTAGCTAAGTACCTTCTATCTAATAGAATTCAAATTCTTGAGATTTATTAGAGTCTTTCTCCCAGGTGGAATTAAAGCCTGTTACATCCCATTGGATAGAAGTCTCATGGAAAGGTCATGAATGTCCATCACTTCTAGCTAGGTATATTCTCTCTCTTAGAGTTACAATTCCCAAGATTTATGAGAATCTTTTCCCCCCAAGTTGGGATATAGCCAACAACATATTGGATAGCAGTGTTGTTTTTTCTTCTACTGCCCCTCCCGATTTTTTTAACTTTTCTTGTGTCTCTTGAACCTCCTGTTTGATGTCCAAATTTTGTATTTAGCTCTGGTGTTTTCATCATGAATTTTGGGAATTCTTCTATTTCATTAAATGTCCATCTTTTTCCCTGGATGAGAAGGCTCAGCTTTGTGGGATAGTAGATCCTTGGCTGCATTCCAAACTACCTTGCTCTTTGAATTGTCTCATTCCAGGCCCTCTGATCCTTTAATGTTGATTCAGCCAGGTCCTGCATAATTCTTACTGTGGCTCCTTGGTATTTAAATTTTTATTCTGGCTGCTTGCAGGATTTTCTCTTTTATCTGATAGTTCTGGAATTTAGCCACAACATTCCTTGGTGTTTCCATTTTTAGGATCTTTTTCTGGAGGGGGATCGATGTATTCTTTCAATTACTACTTTTATATCTGGTTCCCTGATATCAGAGCAATTTTGTTTGACTAGATCCTGTAATATTAAGTCCAGGATTTTTTCCCCCTCAATGTTTTCAGGGAGTCCAATAATTGTCAGCTTGCCCCTCATTGAGCTATTCTCGAGGTCAGTGATTTTGCTGATGTGGTATTTTTTATATTTTCTTCTATTTTTTCTATTTTTTTATTTAGTTTGACAGGCTCCTGCTGTCTCATGAAGTTATTAGTTTCTGCAGACTCCATTCTTTTTTTTTAGGGAGGAATTTTCTTCATTAACCTTTTGTATCTCCTTTTCCAATTGTTTAATTCTGATTTTGAAAGAGCTTTCCATTTGACTACTTGAGGTTTTGAGAAAATTATTTTTTTTTGCATTTGCCCAATGGAGGAGGATCTGAGAGATTTATTCTCATTTTCTATATGTCCAATTGTATTTTATAAGGATTTGTTTTCTAGTTGCAAGGTATTGCTTATCTCTCCCAAATTTTCCAGTTTATTTTTAGACTCCTTCCTTATTTCTTCTGTGCTGGAGACCAGATCATAGTCTCCTCAGAGGTTCTAGGTCTCTCTGAATTAGGGTCTTTTCCTTCCAAATTTTTTTCTATGGATCCACTTTTCTGCTGACCTTTCTTCATTTTTCTATGACATTGAGTTGGGGAGGGGCTGGTTCACAGAGATTTGGTTTGGGGAATCACAGGAGGCTTTACTCCCTGAGTGCAATTTCTGTGGCTGGTCAATAGGAGGTGCTGGATATTTTTTTCTGGAGTGTTTTTGACCTTGATTGAGGCCTTCTCCCTTAGCTTGACCAGAGAGGTTGAAGCTATTGAATCCTTTTGCCTTCAATCAATGGTGGGCATAACCCAGAGGTGAGTTCATCCCCCTCCCTATTGTCAGCTATGCTGCTTCTTCTGCTCACACAGATGTGCCTGAGGCAGAAATAGTCTGTAATTGTTTGTTCTGAAAAGAGGCTTCAATAGCAATGGAGGCATGGACTCAGAGATCCTCAGACCAGAGTGTAAGGGGTTAATAGACAGAGTACATGACCATGAGGAGTTCATCCTGAGAGTCATTGAGACCTGGGACAACAGGAATGTCCATACCAGAGTGCTCTGAACTCAAGAAGGAGCTCTGGCCCTTCTCTCTCTTTTTTCTCCTGCCTTTCATCCTTATCTTGTTGAATATTCTCAGGAAGGACCTTTTGTCATTATCCCTCTGCCTATCATACTTATCTTGTTGAAGATTCCACATATTCCAGGATACTCAACTTTTGTGGCATACCCATTACACTTTCACAGTGCCTGGAGATGAGGAATGCTGATACAGGGAGACTAGGCTTATATATACCCTTACTCAACTATGTGAGTCAAAGATGTAGCATTTACCTGCAATAAACTCATTGCTTATCTCTCACTGGATGACTTTCATTATTGAACATGCTGGTCATGTCTGGTGGCACCCCAAAGAGCTGTGTAAATTAGGCTGATGCCTGGCTGCCCATAGTGGACCACAACAGAAGTGGCGTCCAAACAGGGACTAAAGGTAAGGGCAGGAAAGAGAACTGGGACCTTGTCAGTAGGATAAGAAGATAGTGAAAGTACATTTGCTATTTGAGTAGGCGGGGAAGATGGGGAATATGGTTCTCATTGTTAAGCCAGAGGAAAGTAAGATCAGAACTAGATTCCTGTATATATATATATATATATATATATATAGTATATATATATATATATATATTATATAAAACTATTAAGAACAAGGAACTACTATACAACTGAAAGATTTATGGACATTCATTGAAAAAATACAGACTGTATCACCATGGGTCCAGAATATAGATATAAAAAAGATAAATGGCAGGTAATAGGAGAACAGACGACTAGCTACGAACAAGAATGCCCTGATTATCTCAAAGAACTAGATTTTTTGGTAATTAGTATAGTGAAAAATGCTTTTGGGGGAAAGGAGCGACATTTCTCTATAGAAAGCCAGACAGACAGTAAAACTGTACAAGATGAAAAGGATATTTAAAAAAAAGAAATGAAATAAAGTTATACAGGAGGATGAAATTTGGCCTCCTCTTCCCCCACCAGCTCCTTCTTATTAGTTTAAGAGAGAATCTTCCCTCATGGCATTCCTGAGACATCAGGAATTTGCCATTGGCCTGTGTTTGTTGATATGTGTTCAGATTGTCAGTTTGGAAAATTCTGTTGCGTTTGTATGATCTGTGCTTGTGCCTCATCTGTTTTTATCTGTTTAGATTGTCTATTTACTTGTGTGTTCGTGTTCTTCTATTGATTTGCTAGATGGGAAGAAAAGTTCCCTGAAAATTGTCCTTGGGTTACGTCATTTAAATTGCTGCTCTTTGATATTTTGGCATCTAATGCCCTCACTGGCTTTTCCCCTTGGGCCTGCTTTCTGTGAGTAATCTGATCGCCCTCCTCTTGAGCACTTCCAAGAAAGATTTTTTTTTGTTTTTATTTTTTTTAAAAAAAGGAATGGATTTTGGTGTTAAATTGACTGAGGCTAAACTACTCACCCTGTTATTTTACTGTTATGAAAAGGGCCCCCCCATTCGTTGTTTATGTTCCCTTCTTTTTCCCATTCTCCTTCATTCTGTGCTGCCGGAGTGTTTCTCCCTCACTCCCCATTTCATGAGGGAGAGCTACTTCAGAAAGAATTAGTAAAGTAAGTGTTAAAAGGACCTTATTTTGAAGTTAAAGAAACAGCATATATTACCAAATATCTTAAACAAAGAAATCATAAAAAGAAATGCTATTTTAATTTGAATATAGGGAAAATAAATTTCGGAAAGACAAGGTTAATCCTAAAGTGTATAATGTGGTTACCAAAATGCCCATATAGGGGAAAGTAAATAAACAATCTTTTTATCCAGAATGATATGGCATCATTAAAGCCTCAGGAGTTTATCAATATAGATTCAGATATTGTTAGTTATTACAGAATTATGGAACATGTAAGAGTTAAAGAATAGAACACCAACCCCCCCCAGAAAGAATCTAGGATGGTTTCTCTTTATAAAAGTTATTCAGTTTACTCTATTTGAAAAAGGGGGGCAGGGAATATTCTAATTAGGCTAAGGATTTTTGAATGACTGCTTTCTCCAGGATTTTACCAATTGTAATCAAGAAATGTTAAATATTAAAACCTTGGAATGAAAAATGCATTGTGAAAAGTGGATTCATATCTGTAGTTTATATAGCTGGATAAGCTATGTGACTCTAGTTCAGAATAGTATGAATTAAAGTCAAGAAGAGATAATGAAAAGGAATGGTGTAAAATGTGAGTTGCATAGTTTGAGTAAGAGATTCTGAAAGTACTGGAAAAGAAAATCCAGACTTAGAGATAATTGGGGTTTCTTTTGAAATATTTGTTAAGGATGGAAAGGTTTGAGCAGGGTTGACTTTGTATACAAAAGATGGATTTTGGGAACTTTGGAAAATGGTGTACAAATCATTATAAGAAAAGAAGAAAATATAGAACTGTAAGTCTATAGGTACATATGTGTTTGTATGAGGTTGGGGTGATTTAAAATTGCATTAAATTGGTACTTTTTGCAATGTTTGGCAAAGAAATGATTATTAAAATAATAAACCCATAAAGTAAAGTTTGATATGAAAGCAATTGCAAGGTAAATTATGTTATTATTAATCCTATAGTGTGCTAATCTAAAGATACATGTAAATTGAATTAAGGAATTTATAAAGAATATGTTTGAGTTTGGATTCTGATGTTTTATGGCTCCTCCAG